>NW_015113716.1:159863-219713 GCF_001443285.1 Poecilia latipinna | reverse complement strand
CCCGCCCCCCTTTTCCCCCGGGGGGGGGAAAAACGGTTTAAACGTAGTTTTTTTGGGGTTTTTTTTTTTTTTTTTTTTTTTTTTAACTGTGCTTGTTTTTTCGTCTTGCTGCTTCTTTTTGACACCTCTTTCCTCCCACGTCGAAGCAGCTTCCCACAGCTCAGACCCACCTTGTTGGAAAAGCTTTTTTTTTTTGTTTTTTGAGAGAGCCGGGTTTGAACGTGACCGCTCTGCGTTTGAGGTGCTCGCCGACCTTTAACCCAGATTAGCATCGACTCGCTTAAGCCTGAAGCCCTCAACAGAGGCGTGGCGGAATGAGATGAGCTGCGATAACAAAGTTTACATCCAGTAAGTGCTTCTAAAATCCCTCTTATAGTGCTTTTTTTTTAAAAAACAAAGAACTTTCACACAAATAATCCCTCAATGGGATTAAAAACTTGCTGTGCTACTTCACAGACCACAGCGAAAACGATGAGGAAAATGCTCTTGATTTATTTTAGAATTGATATATCTCTTTTGGAAAAGGAAGTTCATGGTTTTCCCTTGTGATGCTTCACTTTTAATGCTCCGCTAATGTGGAACTAACTTCCAGAAAACTGCAAAACTGCCGAAACACTGACATACTTTGAATCAAGGCATAAAACTCAGCTGTTTAGAGTCGCCTTTGATGAGTAGAAAAAGGGACATTGATCAACATATTTGATCAATATGGCGATTTTGATGAAAATGTGACGTTTGCTGCTTGTTTTACAGTCGGTGACTTTATGATGTAAAGCAGTTTGAACTGCCTCCCGTCTGAAATGTGTTGAACAAATAAACTCAACTCGACCCATGTGTGATTTTTCACGTGAACATTGTGTGTGTAAAGTCAAATCTAGAGGCCGATCTGTGAACCCGGGACTTTCAGACTGCGACACAATGAGGACACAATGAGGCTTTAAACCGAGCAAACCCGTTCACACACACACACACACGCGCTTCTGCCGTGGTTTATTGATTAAATTAAAGTTCAAGGACAAATAGCTGCAATCAGCCACAGCCACAATTGTGGACGGCCCTTAAATAAGAATAAAAGGAAGCGTGCTACTAGCTTGCTTTTTTGAAAAGGAGTCTGCTTCCCTCTAATTACCCTGCAGATGAACATTTAAATCAGCAGCTCAAATTAGCTTTTAAGGTCACAGTGTAACAAATAAAAGAGAAAAAAAAAAGCTAATCGATTTTTTTTTATTTATTTTATTTATTTATTTTTTTAAACTCACTTCACTCTTGAAGAACGACGTACGTCGCCTTATTTGGTGCAGCCATTACGGCAAATGAACAAACTAATTCCTTTTTTTTTTCTTTGATTCTACAGAAAATCCCCTCGGTCCTCACTTAGGAATTACCCACAAACCCGCTGGGTTTGATTGGCAGAAAGCGCCGATGCTGAGTGTTTAAATGATTCGGATTTGCTGAGTGGAGGCTTTTCCAGAGAGCGTGTCAATTAAATCGGCTGAAACCGGGCCGGACTGGAGTGATTTAAGCGGCTGTTGATTGAAATGATTTGAGCGGCGAGTCCAGTTTTTAATGTGCCGTCTTGAATTAAATTCAATCGCACTCCAAAGTTGTAATTGTCCATCCTGCCGCGCGATCCAAAGCCAATTTAGAAAAGCAGCCTTTCATCAAAAGACAAAAAAATTATATAGCTGGCATTTAATAACTTACTGCCGTGGCGATAAATCCCATCAGATCAGGAGCTTCGGAGATGCAGATTGGCTCTTTCCGAGCAGATTAATGGCTGCGTGAGGAGACGAGAAGTCCTACCTCAGCGCAGGGAGCCGTAGTTAAAACAGAAAAAACATGTTCATGGCCAAAATATGTCACTCAAAGGCGCAATAATACTCAAAGTTATTTAGAGCATCCTGTCCATTTCCTGGTGAGAACCAGAGAGAACCCAGCGGCGCATTAAAACTCGGACAGAGAAATGCTGCAGCAGGTAATAAACACCGGGTCATTCTCGCCGTGACCGACTGGCAGCTGAGACAAACGACCTCAGAGCTGAGGAAAAAAACACTGTAAAGGTGAAGGAGGAAAATGTGGAAAATCCCACAGTCACCATTTGTCATTTTAATTGAATTTATTTCTTGCAGCTTTGGTCAGCATCCTTTATCTGTGAAACGTTCTCCGCTCTCTTGCTCAGCATGTGGGCTGTGCAGCCAAATTGTGTGATCACAGTTTGGGAAAGTAAAGCTTCCTGTATTGTGCTGTCTCGCCTCGACTTAGACACAAAGTAGTGCCTAATTGGAAAACGTGGTTATCACATCCTCCCAGCAAACCAAATCTGAATTGTTGCAGTTTGATACCCTGAAATAAAATCCAAATGGAAGGTTTCTTCCAGTGTATTATAAGCCTGGCGGGCCACCAGGCTTTACTTGCGCCCCACCAGGCTGAACGTTGTTTATTTATGTGTTATAGTTTTTTTTTTTTTTTTTTTAATACACCAGTGACAGGGACTGAAAAGAAACAGAGTCACAGCACAAGTCAACAGTTGTGAAAACCAGTAACAGGACATGACGTTTTGTCCCAGAGTTAAAAATGTTCTCTAATAATTAGTTTATTGACCTTTGAGAGGACACACTTGAGTTGTTCTGCCATTTTTATTCTATCGGTCAACAATGGCCTACTGTACGCTGAGGTCAGTTTGAGGTTTTTGCGCCGAACTGTGTTCTCTCTGCATGTTGCCCCTCAACAATGTGGCCAGTAATGGGCCGAGGGGTCCGAAAGAAAAGCTTCGAGCTTCACTATTATTTATGGACTATTTATAGAGAGGAAAACCGCATGAAAGCACGCTGCGCCGAGGGAGACCGTCCATTATTTATCAACACTCTGTATGTCAGCTGAATACACCACTTACTCAATAGCTCTCTTGGCTCCATCTGTCAATAAACACACACACACACACACACACACACACACACACACACACACACACACACACGTGGTGATGCTGTGTCTTACCGGATGCTGCCCATCGTTCTCGGACCCTCTCATAACAATCGCCACGGGGACCAAGGTGCTGTTTGCGTGTTCTCAATCACTCCTCCATAGTGATTTTTTTGTCTGTGCATTTCTGCGGCTCGCCTGAATTATTCAAGGTTTTTTTTAAATGGTTTGCTTCCTCTTATGTCCCCCAAAAACCCATCAGGATGAGGAGGGTGGTCTCTTACGATGGGAGGTCTGCCTTTTCTCTGAGAGGTTGTGGAATCACTCCACGCAAAAATGTGTGGGGGTGAATTATTGAAAGCCTTCACAAAGCGAACAAACAGTCTGGTAATCTGTTCAGGACCTTTTTGACTTACCGTCGCTGGCTTAAAACTCTTGGTTGATCTCCTTGTGATTAACAGCTATTAATTGAGTTAATATAAAGTTGATTGATCTTATTGATCGTCTAATGATTAATTGAAAAGCAGCCATTTTCTGAATTACTTGAAATTTCTTGTGTCAAGAGCTTCGAGCGTCTTTCCATAAGGTCAAGGACAACACTAAATTTAAAAAACATAATTAAATTTTAACATTATTTTGTTTCAGCTGTATTAAGTACTGACTTAATAAACAGAAAGCTGCTGGTTTTCTCACATTATTAAACTTGAACGTGTTCATAAAACAAATACAACAAAAGATGAAACGATATGTGAAACACTTTATTCCCCATGGCATAATATTTTACTGCAATTATCTTGCAGTTTTTCTGCATTTTACTAACCACCACTTTTCTGTCATGCTGTTTTTACCTTTGTAGCAAATCAGTCATTTTTGCATGGATCGCTTTAGATGGACAAAAAATGAGGGGTAAATTTCTGCAAAAAATCTTGGAAATTTCCTAAGAAAAAAAGAAAATTTCTGAGTTTGAAAAGTTGACTCTGATTTTGAGATAAATTTTCTGAAAAGAATTAACTTACAAATTTGCGAGATTCAAAAGTCAAAGAATTTTCTACGATTATCCTTTTGCAGGAAATGTACTCCATTTTTATCTACAATGGCTCTAATGTGCCTTTGTAAAACCCGTCATGGAGCTCGACTGAATGACATCAAGGTAAAACTTAAGGAGGTTCCATTTTGCAAAAACAAGTTCATTTTGCATTCCACACTGTTTGCACCGTTTTTTTCTTTCCTGTTCTGGTATGGCCCCACCATCTTTATTCCTGTATCAACTGGCTCCAATTCAAGGTGACCAACAGCACTCTGTGCTGGATGGCGCCAAACTACAGCACTAAAAGAAAAACTGAAGCGGAAGGTATCAACTACTCAATTGGAACTAATTTTAATCGAACAAACGATTAATTATTATTTTTTTATTTTTATTTTTTTATTTTATTTTATTTTTTTTTACAGGCAGAATTTGTTCCTCCACCAAGCAGCTTTGAGCTGCAAAACAGTCGACCCCACCACCATTCATCACAGCCTTCTCTCTCTTCCTCTTTCTTTTGACTCCTAATATCAGTCCTCGTGAACTCTGGCCTCCTGCTGACGGTGCTGAGCCAGCGCCCGGGCTCTGAGCTACTGCTCAGCTGCTCTCTGTATCGTTGTCATTTATCTAAATCCTAGAAATCAATTACGTCGCTCCAAGGTGCCAGGGTGAGTTTTTTAATTTTCTCCCAGGCTCCTCGGGGCCTGGCACAGGCAACTCTCCTGGCACCAAGTCGTCTTACAGATTAGCCACCGGTAGACGGTTCTCAGGCTTTGCTTGTGTTTAAGATTAGCTGCTGCGCAGGTTTGTGCCCCAGTAGAATAGCCTCTGTTAAATATGCTAAATATTTCACTATGTTTTTATTGTTTTGCTTTGTTACAGCTCCAAAACGTCAACGTACAATACTGAGATCCTGAGTGCAGACCTGCACAAAGTACTGCATAATTGTGAATGCTGCTGCATCCGATGCCCCTAAATGAAATCCAGTGTAACTAAACTATTTAAAGGCCCGTAATATTCCCTAAAAAAAAAAAAAAATTATGAAATGTAGAGTTCAGACATGACATAAAAATGTGGAAGTAAAGGGATTTAAGTGGATGTTGGTGTTTTATTCTGTTTTGTCTGGCTTTTACTGAGGACGCTGAATCTGGAAACATTGGCAGTCCTTTGATAATGACCTACGACCTTAAAAAAATAAATGCAGAGTCAGTTGTTTTAGTAATGTTAGCCATGCAAGCTGCATAAATTCTACTAATCCTTAAAGTAAGACGCCAGAGGTGGTTAAAATGTGAGCTCTGTGATTATTTTCTTTGTTTTAGAATAAGAGTAATCTTCAGTATATTAATTACATAGATTTATTTAACCCGCTAAAAATTTTGAGGCAATTAAACACTAACTTTGTATGGTGTTTCTGGTACGCCTGTAAATCTGACGCACGACATCTGCTAATGGCAACAGGCCACTAAGCTGCTTCTTTTGGCGTAGTAGGTGTTAATTTTTGTTTTAGAAAAACGATCTGATTGAACGCTTCTATGCTAAAAGGAGTTAGCCTATCAGCAAAGCCGTTCAGGCATCTAAACAGACGTCCACAGTCCACTTCTCTACAGAAGTATTTATTTAAGATGTTTCATTAAGGATCAGGAGTTAATAAAAAACTGAATGGGTTTCACTTTTCATCAATCTGATCAATCCAAATAACAAATTGAAAACAATAAATACCTTCACTGTTCAGCTCAGATGTCGATTTATTTGATAATTGTGCAGTAATAAAGGCTTTTTAAATTGGAAATGTCACTTATTTTGTCGATCAATGGTTCTCAATTAAAGTACAATTTCTTGTGAATGATTACAAACCCGGCAATTAACTCAATTAAGTATTTTAATCGAGTCCCAACACTAACATAGACTGATAAGGATCAATCTGAGTTGGTCCCAATGCCAAGAAAATATATTAAAAAAAATAAAATACACATTTGATAAACGGTGTGTCTGGCCACTGTAAACGGCACCTCTCTGCTGGCAACTCTTTTAGGTTTTTAAGAGTTTTGCTGACCCACAACAGCTGTGAAGTTTCAGTGGAGGAAGCTCCTTTTAAAACATTCATTTGATCATTTGTACTCACATCAGTTTTCAATTATCCCAGAACATAAATGGAAGAAGAACAAACGAGTACGAAGCTCGTTCAAGGCCGATTTAGTGTGGAGTCACTTTGTCTGCCAGTGTGGGAAGCAACAGGCCGACCATGTAATGGTCAAACTTCTAATTTAGCCAAACTGCTTCTTTTTTGTTGTTTTTTTTCTGCCAACATGCTCCCACTTGTCACAAATCACCACCAACTTAGCAGGGAGGCAAGCTGTGACATGTGCTGCTGCAAGGAGGATTAAGATGATGCCATTTTTTTATATATATATATTAATAAAATAAAGACAAGGCAGAGGTGTGGGAAAGGTGTCAGGATCCCACACATTGTTGCTACAGAATGCATATCCAACTGTGAAAGTGTGAGAGCTCCGTTTGCAGAATAAATACTGGGAGGCCCAGCATGTGTAAAAAAAAAAAAAAAGAGATTTCACACCCTGCTTGTCTCCTTTTTTCTCCTTTCCTTCACTCCTTTCATCCTTTCTCTAAAAATAGCTCCTTTTGATATTTTTTGTTTTCCCTTTCCTCGCTCCTCCTCTGTTGCCTGCCAGTTTGGTTGCATTTTTATCAGGCATATTTTTTCTGACAGGCAATTTTAAAGATTGCATCTCCGTTTCGGAGCGAGTCGTGGCGACTCCCGAGACGGACCCCTGGCCCAGCCCGGCCTGGCCCCGCCTGGCCCTGCTCTGCTGGGGTCATTTTCACAACCTGTGAAACGATTTCAGTTACCAGCAGCGCTAACAAGCTTTGCTAGGCGAGCTGGTATCTGAACATGATCGTTCAGACGGCTGAAGGCTAATCTGCACCACATGACAGTGAGCCTTTGAGCTCTCCCTCTCCTTCTCTCTCTCTCTCTGTCTCTGTCTCTCTCTCAGTGGGCCTCTGTGTTCCTGTACTCCTAACACACAGCTGACACCTTGCAATCTATTGACATGGTTGGACTGGGCTTGAATATCTGAGAGGTGATAAGCCCAACCGGGTCTGCACTCCGAGTTGTTTTGTTATCTCTGTGGAAAGATAGCCGTGGAATCCGCAAGCAGGTTAGTGGAAGAAAAACATGGAAGAGGAAAGCTTTGCTGCTTTGTATTAAATATCCAGATGTATTTAGTGATTTTATTTTACATTATCTTGAAGGGATAGTTGATATTGTTCAGGTTTGGTTGTATGGCGTTTTCATCGACCACATAATTTTTTAATCAAACGTTTTTGTGTTAGTTTGAGGTATTTCGCAAAACTGCAACGGAAACACTTTTTTTGTGTGACAGTAGTCACGCGATCAACAACCAGATGTTGCTACTGACGGAAACCACAAAAAAGAAGATGACAGGAAGTGGTAGGATGATGTTTTACCACACCAACAAACTAATTTACGTGCGAGTTTTAATTACATTTATTATTTAATGGAAACACAGGAATTGCCTAATTTTCTATTTCCGACATTAGTGAAATATCGGGAAACGCGGCTAGCATCTGAACTTTAGCATGCAACAGTCTGAGTCAAAATGAGATTAGCTCTCACCGGAGAGTTTGTCAAAACGAAAACAGTTCCAAAGCAGATTTCTACCGATCTTACAAGAAGCTAGATCTAAAATTACACAGCAGTTTGTAATTGACAAATCTTTTTTTTTTTTTTTTTTTAATGTTAAAGTCATAGTTGTTCATCAGCCCTTAAAATTATAACGTTACACTGAGCGGCTCCAATGTTAGTTGTTGTTTATAGAAAAGAAAATCAACCTTTTCTTCCCAAGCTTGACATTTGCTACCAATATAAAAGTAAGTTGCAGATTATCTTCTAGTAGAATATACATAGAACAGGAGATAAGGAAGGAGCACAACCAAAATTAGCTCAACTCTTCAGTAGCAACTAACCTCTGCTCTCTGTTGTAGCTAATATACGGAGCTGCCGATAACTCCATCGAAGCCCATGTCAAAAAAACAAAACACAAACCGTCTCTTTAAGAAGATCAGCTGTGTTGAGCTGTTCCAGTTTGGTGCTCCAACAAAGGAGGAGGAAAATACAAAGAAACAAGTACAAACCCCTGACCCTCATAGGAAGAAGAAAGGAGAATTGTATGTGCCTGATGAAGCAGATGCAGAAGACGGGTCAGGTTTCAGTCTCAAGCATAATCTTAAATAGACTTAGTTTATATGTGAAATGCAAGGCGTCTTGTTTTGTATGCGCTTCACACACATCATGGACAAATGCAGACCGTCCACTCCACCTCCCGCCCCGTTCTTTCAGCTTGGCTTGAGAGTGGAGGTAATGGTGGAGGTGCCAGGCGGGGAACGGCAGCAGCCAGCAGGAGATCAGAGGAATTGTTAACGGAGCAAAACTGAGAGAAGCTCGCAGAGCGCAAATCTGTCAGCCCGGTCAGGTCGGCTCTTTGTCCGTGGTGAACCAGCCGATGTTTATTCCGACCCAGTCAGGGGTGAATTTTAAGCTTCTGTTAAGGGGGCAGCATTATTTGTTTCTCAGGCACATGGAGGCATTTTGTAGCACAATCAAGTAGCTGTGTTAACCTACGTATATCAAATATGACTGGAAAAAAATTTGATTTCATAATTTTGCGCCTTGAAATTGGGCCTTTGTCTGTTTAAAAACTCCTGATTTTTCTGAAGCTCTGCCTTCAGGAAGCCATCACCACATGGCTCCTCTGTTAACCCTTTAGCAACAGTTTTGACCTACGTTGCTCTGAGGAGTAGGTTGTATGATGCTAATTGTTGCTGGCTAGTCTGAAGGAGCCGAGAGGGGCAGGGCTGGTTTGTATGGCGGGAGCTCAAAGGCTTGAAGCTGCAGCTCAGAGGAGGAGCTTCACCTCAAAGGTCCAACCAGGCGGTTTGGAGAGCTGAATAGTTGCCATGGAGATTTAAGATTGCTCAAACATGCATGTAAGAATCAAGACGACACTCCAGGTGTGTTTTGATGAGGGAATAACATTATAACATGATGTAAAGCTCAAAGGAGGCAATTTTACATAATACTGCCCCTTTGAAGAGACAGCAATTATTCTGTATGTAAACTTATGATCCTGAAGACATTAATAAATCTGTGATTGACATATTCTTTCTCTTGTTATTGTGGCATTTGGTAAATAACAATATTTTTTTATAATTCTAACTGACCTAAAACAAGACAAATTCGGTCCAGTCACCTTCAAATAGTGAGGAAAAACATGTTTGTGTCTTTTTATGTAAACCTTTGGTTTGAGATGTGCTGTTTCTGTTTGGTGTTGCCTTGCTCGAGCCTTAACTGCACTTGTGCTACTCAAGCCCATAATTATCCAAATCCCTGTCAAGAGAAAACTGAATTTAACTCCCACCATTTTCTCAAGGTAATTAAAGTTCATTACTTTGTTTTCTTTCTGGATCTGGTCTCAGCTTTGTGCTTTTCCGTAGAAGAGCAGAAAACGGCAAATCCATCCAGGGAGGGTTCAGTGTTTTAACCTTATATGTATCAGCTTGAGAAAAGTACTTTTTTTAAAACTACAAATCTTTGCAAAAAATATTCATAGTTCAAGTTTTGTTGTTTGTTGACGTTATAACCACAAAGTTTCATGTATTTTATTGAAACTGGATGTGGCAGAACAACACAAAGCACCATTTTATATGTAAAAATGGTTCTAAATATTTTCACAATCAGTCACAAATAATCCCAAGGACATTGGTTCTTTTCAGAGTGGACAGAAATCATACGTGGGGTACCACAAGGTTCAGTTCTGGACCCCCGTCCTATTAACATCCACAGGTACAGCCTCCCGCTAGCTCAGGTTATAATAAGTAATGCAGATGATATACAGCTCTACATTACAGGTGACTCTGAACCCACCAAAGCCCCGAATAAATGTTTAGAACAGATAAATGTGTGGATGTGCCAAAACTTTCTCCAGCTGAACAGAAACACAACTGAAGTTATTATCTTTGGATGTAAAGAGGAGCGATCTAGGGTCAATGCGCAGCTTTAATTATTACAGCTAAAAACCAGCGATCAGCCCGAAACCTGGGAGTAGTGATGGACTCTGACCTGAACCTTCATAGCCACATTAACATGGTTACAAAGTCGGCCTTCTATCACAGCCTTTGTGATAGAAAGTCACACTCTGAGGAACATCTCCAGGATTAGAGGACTGATGTCTCAGCGCGATCTAGAGAAACTCATCCATGCGTTTATCTACAGTCGCATTGATTACTGCAACAGCGTCTTCACAGGTCTGACTAATAAATCAATCCTCCAGCTGCAGCTGATCCAGAACGCTGCTGCTGTTCTCACTAAAACCAGGATAACTAAAACCACTTAACACCAGTTTTAAAGTCCCTTCACTGGCTCCCTGTAGCTCAAAGAATAGACTTTAAAACACTGTTAGTTTATAAATCACTGAATGTTTCAGTACTAAATACGTTAAAGATCTGCTGTTGTCATAGCAACCTTCCAGAACCTCTCAGGTCCTCTGGTTCTGGTTCTGCTCTGCATCCACCAGATCCAGAACCAAACATGGAGAAGCAGCATTCAGCTTCTATGCACCACAAATCTGGAACAAACTATCGAAGATAAACCCCGCCTTTAGGAGTTGCCTTTGACTCATAATCACTGCATCATTGATCAATATGTTTGATTTTCTTGACCATTTTGATGATGATATTTGACAAAATGTGATGTTTGGTTACTGTGTTAAGTGACCTGATATAAATGACATTTTGTTGTTGTAAAGTGTCAAATACTTTTGCGAGGTTCTATATAAACTTTACTCTTAGTGTGGTTATGAGGAAACCCTTGTAATCACTGGGCTATTGTCTGTCCCTCTCTGTGTACAGCACCCCGTCCCACACTCGTTTGGTGACCTTGCAAGTCTTTCAGTAATCAGTCTGCTTTTTTCTGCTCCTCTTTTATCTCCATCCAAGGCCAGCCTCTCTGTTGTAGGTGTACAGATAAAAGGGAACAGACAGGAGGAGGGTTTGTGGGGATTAGAGTTGTGTGAGGTCAGTCCTCTCTGCCTCCTCTGAACGTGAATTTATTGCTAAAATAAAAGCTTCACGACCTCAAACTGCTTCTCGCACATCAGCATAACGCTTCTCTAACTTATCAGGTGACATTATTTTAAGCGCACGCCGCTGTGTTCACGGTGACCTCCCCTTGTGCCGCAGGGTCCCGGCGGAGCTGACGAGGTGCCGTGTCCCGACCCAATCCCGTCCCAGCAGCCCAGGGCCCAGCACAGCTTCGTCCAGGAGCACTTCCAGGCTCAGTACAAGTGAGTTTTGTCCTCCACTGCAAGCACACCACCATCACATCTGCTTCGAATAAATCCTGCGACACGGCAACAAAGGATCAGCGGAGCTCTTACGGCTACCCGGTGATTTCCCCCATGAAGAGCGTGGGCGTGTGAAGCACTTGTTGATGGATTTTTTTATTTTATTTTTTTTATTGTCCGAGAGTGGCTTGGTTGTTTGGTACATCATGTGTTTGATTTTCTCCTAGAAGATTTGTGTGCTCTGTATTTGACCAGCTCAGAGAGGGGTGTCTTTTATTGTGCCTGAGCCAAAATGCCAGCAACTCCCCCAACGTACTAACCTGTTATTTGATTTGAGTTATGTTTTCCATACAGTATTTGGTGCTGTTGTGTTTTTCAGATTGTCTAAATGTCAACTCAAAGGTCATAACTTATAAAGCTACTTGCACACAGGCAAGGTTCACATTGTTGTGACTTTTAAAGGGATAGCTTGGATTTTTTTTTAGAGGTTTAAAATACCATGTGTGGTTAGTATTTTATACTTTTTTGTTTAAGTCGTCAGCTTAGATAGAGAGAATTTCTGGTGCTTCATTATTATTATTATTAAACATAGTGAGACTTTGTTCCGTAATGCACACAGAGGAGGCACTGAAATCCCACATTTATAAAATACGAATCAATGAAAAACACACTCTGAAATATTTGAATGCACACGATTGGTAAAGATTTATCCTGCTGATGTTAGCTAGCTGTTGTACTGACAAACATCACATCTCTGGTAGCTTCACAACAACACATGCCAGGAGTAACAGATGAGATTATAAATATCCAAACTATTAGTTTGGTCTGTATTCAAGCCTGTAGAAAAAATGTGCTACCATACTCAAAAAGTACCAACCATGCTAAGGTGAATGTAGATCTCACAGCTTGGCATGGCACATTGAATTATACATTTTCACTGTCAAACACCCAATTTGAGGTACTTCAAAAAATCACAGATTAGGCTTTAAGTCGTACAGGATGAGATGTAAGCAAAGTCCAGCTGATTTCTATTTAACCAAATATGGTCACAGATTGTTGGACCTGGAAAAAAGCCTGCACTTTCTTTTATAGCTCATTAAGTAAAGTTCAAACCAGAATATGATGCAATTTTTTGTGGTTTTTAAAGCAATTCAGAGCTTGCTATCAGAAACCAACCGGTGAAATCATTAGACTCTGGGTCAGTTTAACCTTTTCCCAATCGGTTTACTCATTTTGTTGCCATTTGCACTTTTCTTTTTTTCATCTCATTTCATTTAATCTATTCAAACTGTAAATCGACATGCTGAACCCATGTGGTCAACCCAGCCCGTATCAGCTTATTTTTCTTTTAAGCTATCTCTAAAAAGATTTAGCTATCTATATTTTGACTTACAATATTATAGCCATAGAAATACACAAATTTGACATATAGTTCATTTCACCCTATGTTGTTTGACTATTTCAAAAATGAAGCTTTCTGGCACTTTATCAAACCAAAGTATGTTTGATTTTGAACCAGTGTCACGTTTTTCCACTGGAAGAACGACGTTCCCAAACACCAAATCTGGTTCTAATAGGCACTGTGGAGCACCCGGTTCTTCAACAGGAACCGTGACGTCACCCAATGGGTTGGTCAAACCGAAGACAAAGAAACAACAAGGACTGCAGCAAACAGGGGCCATAGACACATTCGTGGTGTCCGCCATCTTGCTCCTAGGTTTTTCTTCCGGGTTGTGTCATCAACGCCCCCTGTTGACACATGATTGGTTCCCAAAATGGATGGAAACGGGCATCATCTCTCTACGAAACAAGAATCAATGGTTGTCAGAGAGGATAAGAAACGTCCCCTGGGCAGTACCTCACTCTCAGCAGCTAAGAAAGATTCTAGCTTCCTGCTCCACTCCAAACTGCTACATCCGACTTTTCTGCGTATTAAAATGATCCAAACTTAAAAAACTACAACGTGACAAAGCGGCATTATGTGAGTCTCTCCTAGGTGAGAAGAATTGTATTCGTAACTCTCTGCTGTGCCTTTACTTGTGCTGAAATAATTAGCATACTTAACTGTGCCAGTGGCCAAGTTTTTTTTTTTTAATGTTTTCATAATAGTCTGTTAATGCCTCTGTAATTCGTTTCATAGGGAGATTTTCTGTAATCTGCTCTCGTAATCACAAATGCATTTAGCTGTAAACCAGTAAGGTTATCAGCACACAGCTGGAGGTCCTCATGGCTTCCATTAGTCAGAGATCGAGGAGATAAAAATAAAGCAGTTATTATTAGACACTGTGTATCTGTTGGATGGGGATTTTTTAGCTCTTGTCTGAATGTTTGGTCTGGAACATTCACTTTCTTTTCACTTTTATTATTGGATCACATACAAAAGTCTACACACCTCATGTAAAGGAAAACATCAAAGTTCAACTTTCATATGGTGTATATTTCTGTACAATTTCACTGGTCAACAAATAATAATAAAAATCCAAGTTGCACAGCGTTAAACTTATACTTGGATGAAACGCCTTCTATTTAATTTCAGCATTTATTCTTTACTGGGAGTGCATGGGCTTTCCACGTCTTTACTTGGCCATATTTCCCCCACTCTGCCTGGTAAAAGATTAGCTAAGAGATTTTCGTACAAAAAAGGGTTCAGACATTTTATACGTTTGGTTGAGCTGCGTTCCCTTCAAGTTCATTATGTAAAAAACATTTTTTATCTCCACAACACTGACCACATGATATGCACAGTGGTGGGCGCCGCTAGCTAAACAGTTATCTGTGCTAACCCTAAAGCACTAAACACAAACATTAGTTCTGCTAACAAGCTACACCAACATGGTATTTAATGGAAGCTAAACCGCTACCGACCATGTGTCAATGCAATGCTGTGTATCGCCCTCAACAGGGTCAGATTGGTCATTACACATCCACCTGTTTGTGCTTCAGGAAGTCATTGTTAGAAACAGACCTTTCACTCATGCTTTTGGTTTTATAGTTGTTGAGCTAATTTAGCTAAATGATGACGGTAAATTAGCGCTTTAGAATTTATGTGGAAAAATTACTTAAGGGAAATCTAAGCGTTTTCCAAGTTAGCTGAAGCGCTAATTGAAAAATCAGCTCCGCTATTAGCACATTAGCGGATTAGCCGATGTGTGTATACCATCTTATGCGGACGATGCTTTTTTTACACTCATCTCCTGACTGACACTTTCGTCTAGTGAGATTATTGTTCAACAACTTATTTACATATTTCTAATGTCTATTTTTATTATTTCCGTTTTCTTGTCGTCGTGACGTGTGCTGATGCCTTTCTTGGTCACACTTGTGAAAGAAATCTTGATCTCAACAGTGTTTTTATCATTAGGGTTTTAAAAAAATTAAAAATGTTGACCCGTCCATTGAAGACAGCTGAACTTCACTTCGACTTCATTAGGTTCTCCATAAATCACAACTGTTATGTACCCAGAACCACATTATGCTGAAATCGAATCAAAATTTGCTTCAGAAAATTATTTGTCTCGGGGTGATGTGCACACTTACGCAACCAGGTTACTTCAGATGTGGTTTTGTTTTTCAGTCGCATGCTATATATGCCAGATAAAAAAGGTAGAAAATGCTCTAAGCAGTCACATTTTTTTTACCTCAAAGACCTTACACAGCCCTTTGAGAGGTGCTGTAGGTGACATCTTTCTTAGATTCGCCCTCCATCGCTGACAACTCATACTGCTAAACACTTTATCCAATAAACCGTTCAAGAAGCTGACCAATTACGACAACGTTGGATCTGATCTGACGGAGGTTTGCAGCCGTTCTACGCAGAGCAGCTAATGTCCCTGCTTGTCTGCGCCGCCTTCCATCTGCTAATTCCTCGGGAAATTGACAGCTCTGTGTGACTACCAGTAATACATCTGTTGGAGCGCGGCTCTTAATTGCCAACCTCGCTGTCAAATATTTCAGCGGTGACACGTTGGGGTGTGTCTTACACAGCAACAAGCACAATTAGCAGGCTTGCAGGCCAAATCTGTGCCTCCTGTCTCCCACTCAAACACCGTCCCAGCCAAGGAGAGTGGGTGAGATGGTGCAGAGAGAAGAGTCAGAGTCTGTTTTTAAGATTAGAACAACAAAACAAAAAAACCTGTAGACAACGTGTATCAAGCAGGGTGAAAACAAATACCAGTAATCACCAGGAATCGACTCAGATCAAACACTTCTTGACTTGTGTCCTGCTTTCCTCCCGCTTGTGTAACGTTTCTCCATGCAGTGTCCAGCGTGAGGCAATGTCTGGAGTTGACGGACTGGAGATTTATTCCTGTAATAGCCTGGTTTGTCCAGTGTATAGTCATCGCAGCCATTAAACATGCCCAAACATGTCAAATCACAGCCAGAGCCAGAGGAGTCAAGCGATATTTCATCTTAATTTGTTTTATGCCGTCATAATATGGACCAGGTTGTATTGGATTAATTTTGTTAGATTTGCGATTCATTTAGTGAAATATGTTGATTCATTTTTCTGTTATAAAATGCACATACTTTCTGTCAACACTTATGTATTTATATATGTATTTATACTCCTTGAGAGAAGTGCTCTGGGCAAATTAGACCAAATTAACCTATTAGGCCAACATGAAACACACTTATGCTGCAATGGACGATTCAGATCTAAGCATATCCATGTGTTTGAATGACGTAGTCAAAGTCCTGGCCTAAACTCAGGGTGTTTTCACGTCTGATAGTCCGGTAGACTCGGTTTGATTGAGGACCAAAGCTGGTGAGATTCGCTTTCACACTGCGCTGTGTGAAACGATCCAAACGTTTGAAACCTGTTCCCCTCCTCGACTGTGGTGGCGCTGCACCAACAACCACTGAGAGAAATGACACGGACACCTCTGAAAAAGACATGAGATCAACTTAGTTTTCCGTAAAATGTAAACAAAACTGGAGTAGGGTCAGATTCTATCGGTTGTAGGATTTCTCTGTCATCGTTGGCAAAATATGACAAGCCACTTCTCCCACGTTTTCTGGTTGTATTTACCCAGAATGCCCTGCTCTATTGTCTGTTTCTGGTCTCCGGTCCGCTTGGGATTCACATATGCATTTTGAACCACTACAACCGAACTGAGAATAAGTTTGTAGACGGACCAGAGTTTGCTTTTTTTGGCCCGCATCAGAGTTCGATTGCGTGTTCACACCTCCCCAAGCGAACCAGACTTTCTCGGCAAACAAACTAGATTTCAATTAAAGTGGACTAAACAGTGCTGGTGTGAATGCACCCTAACACCCCACATCTCCCTGAATGCAGCAACCCCATGGTGAAACATGGGGGTGAAAAATTTCAAGTGTTATGTGATTACTTTCACAAGGCACTCTACATGTGATCCTCTTTAACCTTTTAATGGCGAATCTTAAGACATGTTTTAAAGATGGAAATCTTTCATTCAGCTGGTCGACTCGACATATTTGAGCTTTGTAAATTGTACACAGTCACATGAAAGTGTCAGTCAAGCGCTGCTCACTGCGCTGAAGCCAGGCGATGGGCAGCCAAGTGTTTCAGATTACAGACATGCCGCGGCTTTAGTGCAGCTCGTCTTACTCCGGTGGCACTTTTCCCTGAAACGCCCTCCGCCGTTTCCTTCAAATCAGTCAAATATTGTTCTCTTCACAAATACGTTGTATTTATTTACCTCGTTTGTAGGTTATGAGTATTTTTCTTCAGTTTACGTTTGAGCACAAATTACCGAAGCAAATAAAGACCTTTTTTTTTTTTTTTTTTTTTTCTTTACTTCCGTTGCTGAAATAAGTGAACGAATACGTGTAAACAGTGCGTTGTGCCGCCGAGTTCAAATCTGTGCCACTGCAAAGCGTCGAGCCTGGAGTCTCTTCAGCATGGCTGCGTCTCAGACAGGGGGGCGCGAACCTCTCAACCTTGGCACGCTTACTCCATTAGAGCATCGCTGGAATATCACCTCATCCGTTGGCGCTTTTCCCTTTTCTTCTCCTCTCTCTTTTGGCGTTTTAGAGCTGGACAGGGCGCATCTATGTTTCAGTGGAGTCTGAGTGAGATTTGTATGCATGGAGGGCCGTCGCCCTAACTGTTTCCTGGCGAAAATAAGACATCCGTGGGGCAGCTGTTCTGCTCTGCCAAGAGGGTTAGATCCACTCAGAGCCCTTGTCAGCTGGGTTTGCTTGAATAGAGCTTTATTTACCTCCTCCCAATCTGCTCCCCTGTAAGCCTGTCAGAAGGAGAAAAACATTTGATCAAGTTATTTACGGTATGTAAAGATCCACAAAGGCACACATTTCACAAATCTCTCTTTGCTACTGCAAAATAAGAGGAGGGATAGGTTGTTGAATTATTTAATATACTATCTGTGTATATTTTTACTATCAATGTACACTGACGGGGAAAAAAACACATCTGAGAAGTGAAGTGGATTTCCACTTCAAAATACCAAGATTTTCAAAAGCTCTTTTAAAACTAAAAATCTGTTAATCCTCCTGTATGAGTATTTTGGTTGATGACATCACAAGAGGCAAAGGATTTTGAGCGGAGCAGCTGCCATTTGTCAACACCATGGCAAATTTTTCAAAGTCAAACCTCTCGGGTTCTAAGTAGAGTTTGTGTCCGGCGACACCGAGGCAACGATAAACGGAGCTGCGGACGACGAACTGGATGGAAACGGAGACGTGACGATGATCGTCCTTACTTTAACTGGTACATATCGCTTTAAAGTCATGTGTGGTGAAGATATGATGCATTAAACTGCATTTTGGATTGTAAACCAATCAGTCTTACAATGACAAATCAGTTCCATGACCTCTAAATCAGTATAAAAGATTATTTTTTGACATTAACAATGGCGTATTAACGTCACATGTTTAAAACAGAGTTTTTACAGTATTTATTTTGGAGGTAGTTTTGCTTCAGTTTGAAGGAAAATCAGCTTATCATTAATATTCTTAATGGAGGATCCTTTAAATCACTCATGGTAAGATGTGCTCCTGACTCACCCTGCGGTTGCAACAAGCGACAAAATGGAGCTAAAATATGTAACACAAAAAGCTAAATAGGGCAGAAGTTACTCTGCTTACTGAAATGATGGTCTTTAAAAACAATAGCAGTAAATTACACAATCCAGGTATTATTTTTTTAATGTCCGATCTAAACTAAGTGGAGCCGTTTAATTACATTCTTCATATGTGACTATGGGAGACACAGTCGGTGTTTTATTTTTTATTTACCGTATTTTCCGCACTATAAGGCGCACCTTCAATGAATGGCCTATTTTAAAACTTTTTTCATATATAAGGCGCACCGCATTATAAGGCGCATAGAATAGACGCTACAGTTAGGGTTGCCACCCGTCCCATATTGAACCGACACGGGACGCTATTTGTTCCGTACTCTACAAATGTGGATGTGTAATAATAAAGAATGGGTCCCCGAGTATTTTATAGAGTAGGCTGCCCAAGTTATTGTTTCACTCACGGTGTTGGTGTTGCGATATTGTGCCCAACTGCTTTCTGGGTAACACAGACCAATCGACAGGCTGCCGCCGCAGTCTCTGTCTCTCTTCCCCCGGCTTTAAATGTATAGGGGCTGGTCCCTTGGTAACCCTAGTCGAAGCCACTGCAGAGAAGAAGTTAGATATTAAGTGCAACAGAATAGCCCATGTCAACATCATTTACAAATTATCGGGTAAAAATATAATATGACTTTCTTTTTTTTTTCTTTTTTTTTTGACGCTGTCAGTCAAAATGATGGATCACAAAAAAAGTCCAGTGTGACCTCTTGCTGAAGCAAATCTGAAGAACAATGCTAATGCTAAAGCTACAATGTTCCAATACAGGCCAAAAACATAAGTTTGTGTGAATAGATGAGCAATGAAAATAATGTTTTCTAAGTGTACATGGGTCTCTCAGAAGTTTTAGACTTAAACGTTAATCTGGCATGGACCTGACCATCTGTGATATTAAAAGAGCGCCTAAATTGGGTGAGACGGTTTCACAGAGTTAACTTTTCATTCTTTTTTTTTTTTTTTTTGATGCTACTAGTTAAATGCGACCACAATTCACGGTCACGGTTGGTGACCCCAAAGTGACCCGCATGTGCAGAAGAACGTCAAGATGCTGTCGAAGCACTGTTTATGGAAGCAATAGCTGACGATGCCGTCTAAGAATAAAGTTTCTTTAAGTAGTTAAAGAAACATTTGAATGATGAGCTGGAACATTGAAAGGACTGAAAAAAATCCGTTCCTGAAGCCGGCGCCAGTTTTCTGAAGGATCCTTTTGTCTGGACGTACAGGAGGAAGTCCTCACAGGCAATCAAGTATTTCACTGCTTGTCCAGCAATTAAAAACCTCACAGATGACTGGAAGAAGAGCCGACTCTTCGCCTCACTTGAATGAAATTCTTTTGAGAGCAGCAAGGCTCTCTTCAGAGCTTAAAGCTGGAGCATAAAAGGACAATGGCTGCCTTTGAGCAGCTTTTTAGAAGTTAGAAGAAGTTGCTCGACTGGATGTAGAGCATGTTTCTTTTTATATATACATAAAAAAACAGTTGCATGAAAATGTTGCAAACCTACTGTAATGTCAGGATTTTTTTCCATTTTTTATTTTCTTAAGGCTTTAAAAAAAGGTAGGAAAAAAAATTTTGTGAAAATTTTTTTTTTTTAGGTGATCGATTGTAATTTTCTCAAAATACAAAGTTGTTATTTGAAAAAAAAAGATCAGTCGTATTGTTCTTTAGGGGTTATCTGATGTCACAATATGTGTTTTTTTTTTTTTTTTTTTTTACCTACAAGAGTCGTCTACAGTAGAAGGAAGGACCGTGTCGGTTGTCGTGCTTTTTTTGTCCGTTTGCCATATTGGATTTAACAAAAATAATTTCTTGCATGTGCAGCTGATGGCCAGTAGTTGATGGTGTATTTAATGATGCATTAGTGTCCACTTCAGTGGTCTGTGTGCATTTATAACATAAATATCCACAAGAAGCGGAAGAAAATGGCTTTTAGGTAGTTGTCCACCGTAGTGACCACTACGCATGAAAGAGTTAATAACAAATGTCCTATAAAGAAGCTTCTCCCAGTTGTGCTCTCCAAACAAAATGATGTCCTGTCTTTCACTGTGATGTCACAAACGTTTTTATTGTAGTCTCAATTCTCGCAACATACATTAATTACACTCTGTGTTTTATTGCTGCCGGGTCGTTCCACACTCAGGCCTGTTCTCTCTTTATGTACAGCCTGGAGGGTCGTGCATCACATCACCCCACGGTTCTAGATTTATGCCACCCATGATCCCAGTCTTGGAAGTGAAATGCAGGAGCAGAGGAAATGCATCACTCCCTTGTTGACTCCATTGATATATCACTTCCCAAACGGGTGACTGGGGCTCCTGCTTTCAGTCCGACCACAGAGGCAAAATATATGGAGTCGGACCGCGTGAGCGGACGTCCCAGTCCCACAGTCGTTCCACTTTCAGTCACATTGTAACCCTGAGGAGTCACAAACTTCTTTGCCAATTAAACAAACAAGAAGAAGAAGAACAAATACGGAGAAAATAATATAAATGTCCCTTATTGTCCCACATTGGGGAAATTCAGGTGTAACAGCAACAAAGAAACAAGTAAATCTAAAGAATTATGCTAACGCTAATGCTACGCTATAATGTCTTCTTTACATATATATAAAACCTCATGGTTTTTCAAAAAAACGCTGATTTCTGAACTCTTCCCGAGTTAAAACATTAGTTTTGTTGTTTCTAAATGAATATAAACTTGTTTTCTTTGCATTATTTGAGGTATGGAAACACGGCATCTTTTCTGTTATTTTGACAGAAACAAAATACAAAATCTTTGCTTGGAATTTCAGATGCATGTTGTCAGAAGTTCATAGAATAAAAGAACAATGTTCTTTTTACTATGAAATGAGAGAAATTGATCAGTTTTAAGTGGTCTCTTCATTTTTCCAAAGCTGTATTGTATATCAAAATATCTAATACTAATAATTAAAAAAACAAGTTAGGAATAGTAACATGGTGTGGAGTAAAGGCAAAATTATAGCATAATCTAAAATATACTTCAGTCCAGGGAATGTGCAACTGAGTAGGATATTTTTTTAAATGGACATGTATTAGAGTATTACAACAAAAGACTATTTACAATATATGAAAAATAAAAAACAGAGAAATGCAAATAGCACCAGGAATGTTTTTAAAAATCAGTAAAAACTATGCAAATACCAGCAGGAATCTAAAAACTTACTGATTTTTTGGGGATCAGTGACGGTATAGAGTCTAACAGCTGGGAGGAAGGATCTCCTATTACACTCCTTTGTGCACCTCGGATGCAGCAGCTTCTTGTATGGGGGTTCTGATTAAATATGGTGCCTTGCAAAATTGGTCAAAAACCCTTAAATATTTTCATATTCAGAGCTTTTATTGGGGTTTGGAGGTAAATTTTCCAAAGACTCCACCAGAAAGACGACCCTCAATTTCACCTTTAATATGTGTGAAGCTGGTAGTGACGCACTGTAAAAGTTGCTTCTACAATGTGCTGACCCAGGAGTCTAACACTTGGCATGACTTTGCGTGAAGCCAAAAATTCACAACAATGATTGACGCCATGTTGCCCATGTTGATATTTTCTGTTATAAAAATGAAAAGTTGATTTTGTCTTTTTTTTTTTTTTTTAATGTTCACATCCCTTTAAGACGCTGCTCTACGTCTCCAGGCTATTCATTTTAGTTTGTGTTAATCTGTTACATAAAATCCAGATTAAAAATTGATGTTTGTGGTTGTAACATAAGAAAATACGGAAACAATGTGCTTTCTTAATTTCATGTCCAAAAAGTCTTAACGCATTTTTTGGTACTGCTTGAAATTACTACCTGACTGTCATAAATCATTTAGCAGGTTATTTCTGGCGCTTTCATTCATTTCTGTGCGTTCAGATGTAAAGAGGGAAAGTTGCCTTCACTTCTCACAGAAAGTGATGCAACAAGATGGAAACCTTTTCTGGTACCCCTCCCCACACCCACCTCCTCCCTTTGCCCTTCAGGGGCGCAGCTTGTACTAATTCTGACCCCCCCCCACCACAACCCCTCCGTTCACATCCATTGCCTCTGTGATTCATCAGCAGTTGCATCACTCATCGTTTTCCTTTCTCACAATCAGATCAAGGCGTCGCAGCGGAACAACGGCTTCGTTTTCACTGCGTTCACGGTTAAACTCCTTAACCGGTAGAAGGTCTTTGTGTGTGTGTCGGCTCAGAAATCAAATAAAGTTGTGTCTTGTTTTCCTCAGATCTTCCCTGACGTGTCCCCACTGCCTGAAACAGAGCAACACCTTTGACCCTTTCCTCTGCATCTCGTTACCCATCCCTCTCCGCCAGACGAGGTGAGCCGACTCTCTTTAGGCTGACATCTACGTGCCTGCTCGAAAATACAACCAGCGTAAAGGTGGAGGTCTCTCACAGGTTACCAATTGAAAATAACTGAAACTATCGGTTCTTTAAGGAACTACCTGAGTGTTTTCATAGACGTGGATATTTTGCAAGGAGGGAAAAGTTTGACTAAAGATGGAAATAGAAAACTCTGTAAGGTTTAGGAAAACATAAACAAACACAAGCTGAAGAGTGACTGGGCAACTTGGTGCTGCGGTTGTGCGCTCCTCACTGATGCCGGGGCTGGTACCGAGGAGGAAAAGCCTCACAATGTCAAGGAACAATGTCTCATTCAACCTGACTTCGCTACACCCACGTTATCCTCCGTGGCAGGTTGGGAGCGCTCGCTCCGCTCAGGAAATCCTGGCATTTTTAAACGCTCCATTCAAGCTCTCCTTTTGTATTTATGCGTCCGTTTAAGCATTCTCACACACACATACGCACGGAAAAAATAACCCAGGTGTAAATATGTAATGGCATACGGTGAGTTCTTTGCAAATGTATTCAGTTTTTCCTCTTTTTTTTCAGATTTTACATGTTAGAACTTCAAATTTCAATTTATTTTAGTGGGTTTTTGTGTGAAAGGTCAACATAAATCAGCATAATCTGGAAGTACAAATTAAAAATCGAAATCTGAAAATAATATTTTACTCTGATACCCTTAAATTAAATCCAATGCAATCAATATCCATTCATCTGTCACTGAGGAACATTTCCACAGCTCCACCACCTCTGTCAGTAAAGTGGCAGCATCAGGCTTCCTTTCATCAGTAGCAGCAAAGCTGGTTAGAGTTAACATGAAAATGGAGCTAAATACAGCCTGGGAAAAACAAATCAATGAAATAATCATTTCCATTATATGCAGCTCTGGCTTAAAATGAGGAAAAATTAACGAATGTTTTAAATAGGAACTTAATAAGTTTTTTTTTTTTTTTTGATGGGCTTTTTTCATGTGTTAAATTTACTTTTCACAACAGTATAAAACTAAAAATATTAATGATATTATTAGGTCTTTTTTGTGATTAAGTTGGAAACTATGTCCCTTTTTTCTTCATTAATTTTCCATAAAGTCCAACACCCTGCAGAAGAAAATGTATCCATTCTGCATTTATGTAAAACCTGGAGGCGGATATAAAACTGGGTTCTTTAAAAACGACAGCAAATTTCCTCAAGTAGGTATTTATCAAAAACTATAAAGTTACTTTTTCTTTGAACATCACGTAACATTTGTAGATCAGAACATGTCTTATTTAGCTAAACCCGGGGTTGCAAAAGGTTGCAGACCCCGGGCTCAGATAAAACCAGATCCAGCTGTTAAAATGACCCAAAGTCACGATTTAAAATGAAAACATGAAATCTGTGGCGAGACTTCAACGTTTCATACTTTCCATCAACTTTCACTGAACGTAAACTATTTTGCTAAGGCAGATGAACAAATATTTCAGTCTAAATGTACAGCACCGGTTGACTTGCAGCTGTAAATGCAGTGACGGCAGCATTGGTAACAACATGTACGCATCCATCGTCTTCTTCTACTGCACAATGCCGAACTGCTGCATGTTGATCCGACATGTGAAATAATTGAGCACATTGAAGTTTGAGGCCTTACAAAACATGACCAGTTTTGTAAGGTGCTGGATGAAGTCCAGTTTTTTTGTTTTTGTTTTGTTTTTTACCTCAACACGCCCAACGTATCAACAGTAATAAACAGAATATTTTCCTGCGTTTTGCTCTGTTCCTGGTCTCGTCCTGTGGAGCTGAGCTGCTGAGGCGTTCAGGAGCACCTGCTGGGGCAGCTGTTAGGAATCATAATGAGCCAGATGAGCCGCCCTTACTGGCCTTCATGGACACACGTAGCATCCTTTTCACCAGAGCCAAAGGGAAAATTATTAGTTAAGGTGTTCAAAAAACATTAATGGATTTTTTACTTTTTTAAACTTTTTTTTAACCCTTTAAGACTTAAGCCAACATCCCTGTTAATTCTGAGACAGTTTTGAGAGTTTCATCTTTTTTCTTGAATGTATGGCAGCCAAGGTGAGACCAAGGGTTTAAACAGATTGTCTTCTAAAGCATGTTTTGAAGCAGAACAGTTCAGCTCACTTGCATCGAGGCCAAAAACACACACTTTTTGTTCCTCACCCAACATTCACCGTGGTTAGGAGTTCAAACTGTCGGCTCTGTCCTCTGAGAGCTTCATGCTATTTTTAATTCAGATCATTTGGCTTGCATCGTGCGCTGTCATGTGGGATTCTTCCTGTTTCTGTTTAAGTTTGTTTTCACACCTCATTGCCCACTGACAACTTTTTAAAAAACTGTTCCACTCCTCGCCTGGGGTGGCGCTGCTGCTGCACCAAGACCCGCTGAAACAAAAACCTGTGAAGAAGACTCTGAACTCTTTCTTCATGAAATGTAAACAAAAACGGAGTGGCGTGAGATTTTAGCAGTTGGTGGATTGCCAAAGGCAAAAGACGACAAGCCATTTCTTCTGCTACCATTGTTTTGGTTGTATTTACCCAGAATGCCGTGCGCTGTAATTTGTTTCTTGGTTTGAGAGCAGCTTCCGGTATGCTTTACAATCGAACTGCGTCGGAGTTCACTTCAACTGAACCGAAATGAAGGTTTCTTAGCAGAACAGAGTTCGCTTTCTCGGTTTGCAACAGCGTTCAATCTTTAAACGAACTAGAATTAGATTAAAGCAGAATAAGCAGGAAGCTAACGGCTAAAAGGGGCTGGGGTCATCGAACTTTGCTTCCTCACAAAGTTAAGGTAGGAGACTTTTCAAAGTTAAGGTAGGAGACTTTAGACCACCAATGATATTCCGCTAACTAAAAATTAGTTTGAGGTAACCCTGAAGTGCTAATCCTAATCATTAGGTCCGCTAACGCTAACGGTTCCATCTTCCTAACACCTACACTGCAACCAGGGCTTCTCTTTAGACATGTGACCAAAATAATGTACTTGGCTGGGATCATTAGGAGACTGTTTATTTAGCACAATCCTAACATGAAATAGAATGGGGTTCGCTGCCTCTAATTTATGACATCCAACTTATTATTGAGATTATTTTGGTTAGAATTCACAAATCTGATACTTCTAACATGATTAGAACTGAATAAGCCTGTTAAATTGTACATGAATCCTCTTCAGTAAACAAGAGAGCAAATCCATTTAACCAGTATGACATTTTTGAGATTGGAGCACATTTGAAGATGTAGAAGTCCAAGTTCCTGTTGGACTAGCCATTAGTCTCAGTCTCAAGGAACAACTAATCTGGGTTTTTACTAAATGAAGAGTTACCTGCTGCAAGATGCTAGGTCCTTATACCCTTTTGACATAAGCCTAAAATTAAGGACTCTTTAATGTTTTGCTCGATTATCTTATATCAAAGTTTTGTCATGTCTTTGACGGACTCTCCCTTTAGTAAATACTCGCACTCTCACCCGGTGAAGCTCTAGCAAATCCAGAAAATGGAAGAAAACGAGTGACAAAAATGAGCCCGACAGCACACGACTCGAGGCAAAGCGACTCCAGCATCTCATCAAGGGATCTACAAGTAGCTCCCACAGCCGCACACGTCAAAGCGTAGACGTCTCCGATCAGAGGGAGAGTTCATCTGTTTGACCTTCCTTACACGCGAGCCTGGGGAGAAAAAGAACTGCGCTGTCAGAGAAGAACCTAAGAGTAAAAACCTACAGCTCTCAGGCAATTCCACCAAGTATTGACTCAAAGAGGAAAACTTCACAGGGTTATTGAATGACGCCGTCAGAACGGATCCCGTTGAGTTTTTGTGGGAGGATTTTTAAACCGGCAGTGCGCGGCAAGTCGTAACTTTCTCAAAGATACAGAGCTGAAAACTGTTTCTGTACAAAAATGAACCCAAACTGGTTATAAGTCCACCAAACGTTCATTTTTGAGGAGTTTGACCTTGTGACTCAAATGTATGAACTCACAATGACCCAATAGGCGACAGACAATATTTATTATAAACTAACTAAGCTAAGTTCTGATGTTTTAGAGTAGACTTGGTAGGTAGTCAACCTATTGTTTTTTTTTTTTTGGTTTCTTTTTTTAAAAATGTATTTCTACATTGGCTGTTATGTTCCTAATTGTGCTGAGTTTTACATGTTTGACCAAGCTTGTGAAGTTATTGGTGTATTTAAGTGCTGTACTGGTGCTGAGTTATAAAATAAATTTACAGTTCAGTTCATTTATGTCTGCATTTGGAAAAAAATAAACGGTTTTAGTCAATTCAGTTCTGTTTTTCTGTATCGGATCATTATCGGCCGATACTAAACCTCAGATATTGTTATTGTTGTTGGAAGTGAAAAAAATACATCCCTAGTAATGAAGCGAGTATTGATAAGTGATAAGTGATCGGACCAATGAGGAATTTCTAAATCAGGAAGTGACAACTATAGAAGTCATAGAGGCGAGAGCTGAAATCGAGTTACTGAGTCTGGAAGACGAAGAAGTCGGTGAGCAAGTAACAATTCTTTTTAACCCCCCCCCCCCCCCCCATCATGAAAAGGAGGAGGACTGGATTACTGCAACCAAGACTCACAATCTGGCACCTCACGAGAGGCTCACTGTCCTCCTGTTGTGCAGCTTGTTGAGCTGAGGTTTTACAGCTGGTAAGGCATCAGAGCGTCAACCGCAGAGTCCTCAAGGAAATGAGCAACACAGGAAGGAGGAAACGGAGGGAAAATAATGACCACAAGAGCATATAGCAGCACAAGGAAATATAACCGTATGTGTCTACGTACATGCTGTTTTCAAATCTAGAAAAATAAATCCGTCTATATTCTTTTTGGGAAATCTGGATGCATAATGTAGCATTTTCGCCAATAGTTTTCAACTGAGAAAGACGTGCAGAATGTAATTATTAAGCCTCTTTTGCAGTGGGAGTGAGATGTCTTTTTTTACTCTCTCTCTCTCTCTCGTTGGAATGGGTAAAAGTTAAAGTGACCTTGGGGAAAAAAATTACTTTTATAATCGAAATTCATGTCGTTCACATCCTCATTCAATTTTTAACAACTCTACAGACTTTGTACTTCTTAACCTTTATTAACCTCCGCCGCTGGAATACCAACAGAGTCTCCAGTAGGACACAGCTAGCCTTCCATTCGGCATCTTTTTATGAAACGTAGCGGCCTTCTTTCCCCACATGCTGCACATGTGCATCGAATGCTTCGTGAATTTTATTTAATTTTTTAATCTAAACATGCTTTTTGTCCCGAATGCTTCAAAATATCAACAACATGGATCAGTTAAGCCGCTTTTCAGGGGAAGTAACGATTCTGCAGGAATGGTTTGTGGTGCTGCGACTATTTATAAGCCTTCCTGTTTTTATTTGAATTTGTGTGGTTTATAAATTTAGTTTTTATTTCAGAGACCCTTTTTTTAAATACAAAAACTCAGCTCATAATCCATGTTTTTTTTTTTAAATCTAAGTGTAAATCATTTTGTAATTGATTTCTCATGGTGATTAAACAAAATCAAATTTACGTTGATGCATATAATCATACTCGTACTTTAAAATGGCAAAAAAAACCTCTCTGCTTATCTCATTCTGTACAATTGCTGTCTTTTTTTATTTCTTTGGCTGGTTGGTTTTGTCTAAGTAGTAATCTGTTCCTGACTTTTCGTCCACTGAAGAGGTCAGAACCAAGCACTGCCTACTTTAAAAAATGCAATAGAGATCTCCCATTATTTCACACTCATAAAGCTGAGTCCTAATTATTTATTATTTATGCTAAAAAGCATTGCTTTATTCATGGATGCCTTCTTCTGTCTCTTCATGGCAGGGGAGGATCCAAAGAAAGACAGAAAAAAAATGGGGGAACAGAAATCAAAATGGAAGACGCGTTACGTCTGGTTTTCTCTCGTCTTTTGTCTCCATCAGGCCGCTGTGCATCACTCTGGTGTTCAGCACCAAAGGCCAGCGGTACCTGCGGGTCGGGATGGCCGTGCCTCTGTTCGGCTCTGTGGCCTGCCTGAGGAGGATGGTGGCAGATGAGGGCAAGCTCTCTCCAGACCAGGTAACTCCTGAAAACAACAGAACCAGGAAGAGCGTTGTGAGAGGAACCTGAAAGCAATCCGTCTCCTGCGTGTCTGCCGGTGTCATCCTCCAGGTGATCCTCACAGAGGTGTACTCCACCGGGTTCCACCGCTCCTTCTTTGACGAGGACGACCTGACGTGCATCACCGAGAACGACGTCATCTACGCCTTTCAGGCGCCCCCGCTCTACATCAGAGGGGGCTCTGCGCGCATCTCAGGTAGCTGTGGGAACTGAGCTCGACTGTTTTTTACCTTAAAAGTTGTTTGTCACAAAAAAAAAGCGGCGGCGACGCACGCAGACAGCTGTCAGTCTGAGCTCTGCCTCACGAAAAGTATTTAATACAATCCTGGGAGTTTGTCATGTTTTGTCAGGTTACGAGTCACAAACTTTAGGGAGAGAGTTTAAACAACAGACCAGCACAAAGCGGTGTGTGATCGTGAAGCAGAAGGAAAAACGTAGCTTTCAAAAGTTGAGCAAATGGAAATCTGAAAAGTGTGACTTCATGTGATCTCCTTATGTTTGGTAATATTGTTCAGAGAGAAACGGACACATTATGTTTAGGGTAACTAATTGCTCTTTCTGAACTACTTTATTTTTTTTATGTTCACCTGTTGTTTTTGTCAGTTTCTTGATTATTTATTTATTGTTGTGGCGTTAAGGATCCCCATAAGATTTTACACTCACTTAATTAAATGAATTCACCTTAAAAATGCCCCATAAACTTTAACATATTTTGGGTGATTTTAATATCCTACAAAGTTAATTTTTACAGTGTATAAGGCTTGTAAAACAAATCTGTGGTTGAAGATTATTCTAAATAAGATAAAGATAGCTTCTGTGTACAAACTTTACAACTCAGCTTTGATTATCTAATTTTTTTTACATCCAGCTGCAGGAATTGTAATAGACCACACTTATGAAAAAATGCATATGTGCATTTCTATTCCTGATTGAAACATAAGAAGCATTTTGAATGCTTTTCCTTCTATCTAAGGAGACGGTCTCGGTTGGTTTTAGAAGAGAAAAACTGATGACAATGCCTCCAAAACGCTGGTGTTTCTAGCATAACATCAGGAAGTGTCCATTATTCATGAAAAGCGAGCCAAGCAGATTCCTCCATCCAAAGAAGAGTGTGGACTTATGCAAAAGAAATCCCTCTCAGTCATAAATAATGTCTCATTAGAACTGTGTGGTGGCTTCCCAGCAGAGCCTCTGGCCACTCTGCCTTTATTGTGTTAGTTTATTATTATTATCTCTGCCACAAAGGGTCCAAGTTTTTGTGTTGTTGATTTTTAATTTTGGGGGGGATTTGTTGTGAGAAATGTACAGATTAGGCCATATTGGGTTGAAAAATCATTGCTCTTTATACAATTTAATTACTTTTACAAATTAAATGGATTAATTAATCAGAAAATGGGTCGAACTGCCCTCCTGTTGGAGCCACTTTAAGCATTTGGCATGCTGAAGTGAGTAAATGTTCATCAATGCACAAAAAATCATGCAGGATTGATCCAATCATAAATTTTTTGCCTTTTTATTAATTATCTTATTCATTTCATGCTTATTGAATGCAATATTATTGACTGGACTGCCTACAGCACCATAAATGTGGTTTAAATTTAAACAATATGATCCATAAAAAGCCATGAATTGGTTTTTGATTAAATCCTATTGATGATCCTATTAAACAATAAATGTAGATATTTTTAGATGTATCATCCATTTTATCTTGTGTGCAAGTGAAGGAGTGGAAAGTGTCAAGATCCTTGGACTGAGTCTTGGAGAAACGAGTAACTGTAAGATCTTTCCACTTGTATTCGCTCTCTTGCATCATCCTCTTCCCTCTACATATGTTGTATAATGTGGTCTAATTCAGAATGCCTCCTGTTGTTTCATAGTCAGTGATGGAGGGCAGAACCCAAAACGGTTTGAGAACAAAATTCAAAAAGTGCCGTTTGTGGAAGACAAAGATCGAAGGAATGACAAGATTCCTATTCTGTGCATTTCCAACTTACAAAACTTACAAGGGAAATGTCGCTGCTAAAACAGATTTCTCCTTCCATCCATTTTTCCATTTATCCATCGCGACATTTTGTTTGCCTTCAGAACTCGATGCCAGGCCCTTACCAAGCTATTCCCACTATTTGATTGTGTTATAAAATGGCACTGTGCCTGGAAAATACTTAAAACTGCCCCTTCAAAATGTGTTCTTACCGTACCACATCACTGAGAAAACTGTAAAACCCTCGCTAACATCAATCTGACTAAGCCACAGGGGCTGTGCTGTTATGTTGATTTAATTAAAATATTAAAAGTGGCTGTGAAGCAATTCAGCAGACATAATTACACAAGAATATTTGTTCTGCTGTACATGTGGCAAAAGCACCAGACACGAATTTCACCCGACCACCGTTTCTGTTCCCTACATGGCAAAGTGGAAGCAGTTGCTGCGATGTGGAGGTGTTTAATGACGAGCTTAATGACTGTACTCAGTGTGGCTCCACCGGCGTCTCTGTCTGACGCTAAAATGAGTTTGGGGGAAGACAGAGGTACAACGTGTTCACAAGCTTCCTATAGCTACCAAGAGTCAGTCCTCTGCCTTTCTAGAAAACAAGATTAGCATCAACAAGTTTGTTGGCCAAACACAACCTAGTGAATTATGTGACACACACTTTATTTATCAGGGAAAATGCCAGAGCAATGAAGTCAGCATCTCCTTAGAGCTCGTCAGCAAAAGAACATTTCCTGGTAGGTTGCCGCGTTGATTGACAAAACACATTGGACCAACACCGGCAGATAACATGCTACCCCAAATAACTGTGGAAACCTCAACATTAACCTGAAGCTGTTTGGACTTCGTGTTTCTCCAGTCTTTATCCAGATTTTGGGATGACTTTTCAAATGGAATGCATCATGTGCTTTAATCTGAAAAGAGACATTAGAGCAGCAATTCTCTATTGCCCACTTAAGACACTTCTGTTATCTCTGGTTCAGGCTTAACACAAAGAATGTGACGGTCATAGGCCATATTCTGGACACGTCTGTGTTTGGTGAGTGACTTCAGCCAAAGTCCACACACCTTGTGAGTCTCCCTCAAACTATTGAATAGGTTATGATTCACAAACCCTCTGGTAGTGCGTCTTTTTCAACAACACTTTGTCCTTCCACTCATACGGCCCTCTGTGGACACTCTGTCATCGTCTTTAGGCATGTCATTTTATGACTTGCCGTCTTTATGGTTGGATTCAGTGGGTCAGGTGAGCAGTCTACCTATTTGCGAGGACTTTCTGTGGTTCACAGGCTAGGGTTTGTGAAGCAAGTCACTGAAATAATGTAAGTTTTTAAGGATATTCTATGTTAATGAGATGCACTTGAATAGTCTCTCCAAATTCCTTCCCAGTGGATCAAAAACCTCCAAACAGTAAAACCTAGGCGACGTCCTACTCCATCCTTCCCTCTATGAGGGTGAGGTTCCACATCCCCAGAGTAGGACCATCAGGAAGTGGTCAGCCACCCACCTCCCTACTGGTTGGGAGGAGCCTTCCCATTACTTTTGAGCAACTTTTTCTTCACAGATTCCCTGGAGTTGAGGTGTAACCACCAGGTGCACTCTTCACCCAGAGATTGTCCCTGGGTAGTCTTCTTAAACCTGAATTAGGTTTCCACGTTTGTGGTTTTCTGCAATTAAGTTCCTTGAAGTCGTCTCAATCTAATCGCCTGTGATGATCAGAGAGGTCAAAACCCCGGACAACATAGCATTCAGGCTCACAGCAGTTCTCACAGCGCTCTACCACTTTCAGGTGGCATTTTCTTATGTCACAGATTTAACAGAATGTCCTCATGCTTTCCTGGCTATACTTAATGAGGCAGGACTAAAGGTCAGTGTCGTGTCTTCACGTTTCACTGAGAACTCGTGATTTGCTCTTGTTGCAGAGTTTGCTGCCAAAGTAAATGGAAGCACATGATTAGGCAAATTTTCTCGCTCGCTTCATTAGAGAGACATTAAAAAGTGAAAGACTGCATAATAATCATTACACTCTCTCTCGTGGGCAAGACGCTGAATGCTTCAACAGAGGCTCGGCTGTTTGTGAGATCCTCTACCGTGGAGTTTGCTTTGTTAGTGATGAATTGGGAATCATTGACGTGTAATAAAAATATTGTGGTTTTAGGAAGGGACAGCTGTCGCAGTCGATCGATGCCTCGCTCCAGTGTCTACAAGTTTTCATTTATCACCTCGAACTTCTCTCGAGCTGACACCCGAATTCGCCTGCTTTTTGTGACGACAAAGAAAGCTTGTCCTCTTTGACGTTACATCTCCCAGGGATCTTATCGTTTCAGCTTTCCTTCTCAGTCAGACGCACTCCTCTGCGCTAGAAGAGACACGATGGGGAGGCAGGGGAGCAGCGTTGCTGCCTGGCACCCCACCAGGACAGGATGTGCAGCAGATACGGCCTCCCGCTGATAGAGCAAGCCGCCATTGGTCCATCTGCTCCCCCAACTGAATCACCGTTCTTCAAATAGAATCTGCTGTCTTGCCAATTTGTGTATCTAAGTAATCTGTTTCAATCCCTCGTTTGAGGTGTTAACTCAGGTTCAACGGTCATTGTCTCTGAGCTCACAAAAGCACTTGAGCTGTGAGCTTATCTATGCAAGCAGTGTGAAAAGGAGAAAAATGAAGGGTTCTCCAAATACCGTTTCCTGTTTCTCCTGTCTCTTTACTCAGGGTATCATCACAGCTTGCCGTCCTCTCCTTACTCCTCCGGCCCTGAGGGTCAAAGGTTACCTTCCTCTGGAGCCTTATCGTCAGAGTTCCTCAACCACGGTGTCCCAGTCAAGATCCTGCTGCTGGTGTGCAATGCTGCTGGAACAGGCCAGCAGACTGCAAGGTAAATATGCTAATAACAGGTTAGAAACCACACCAAGGCAATGAAGACACGTCAAGTTTGGGTTTAAAGTCGGACATAAAAGCTCCTAAAAAAAGTGTATCTGTTCACGTTGCTCGCATTAGATTTCCACATCGTACTTGTCTGTAATCTTCAGGTTTCAAAATCTGCTTTATCGACTTACCGATTTTAAATAAAAGTTAAAGAAAACACCTAGAAATAAAAGCATGTTAAACTCCAAAGACAGTCTCTACAGTTTGTAAATGTTCTTATTACCCTGTGGAAAGAAGACGATAAAGTAGAGGGAGACAGAAGGTCATTAGTGCAACCCATTTACTCAATTACACTGTTTAACTCATGAATGGATTTTCCTTACAAATGTGATAACCATTTAATGGGAAATAAGCGCATTATCTAACTCTAGACAATAGATTTTTGGGGGGGAAATAATCACCAAAGTACAAATTCTCTTTTCTTTAAGTTTATTTTTGTTCTCTGTACAATTTGACTTCAAGGGTTTTAGCGCTGTCAATCACTCTCGTGCTCACCCCCTTCTGCTTGCTTCTTGCTAAGCTACTGCTGGTTTACCAAAACGTAGCCTGCCTCAAATGCTAAGGCTAGTTAGCATAGCCATGAATGATGGCGGATAAATGGTTTTCCAGTAACAGTGAGATGTTTTTCCACTGTTGGCACATTGAGCAGCGTACACGTGATTGATGGACAGCGCTAAGACACTCCTCCTGGCTCTGATTGGTTGTTTCTGGTCGGGAGCCGTGCGTTTTTGGCAGACCGCTGAAGTAGCTCAGGAAGGAGGTGGAGGACATCAATTTTTATTTTTTTTCACAGACTGTCTCATATCAAACTGTCACAACATGACAATACGTGACAAAAAGTAGTTTTGTAAACGTTTCATACTGCACCTTTAATCACCCTGATCAACTTAAATCCAGTCCCCATCATATGTTGCTCCCCCTCTGAAGCTCGGAAAGCATTTCTGGTTCTCCGTTATAAAATAAGCTCAAATGAATTTGGATCTCAGTGAGGTTGGATCCAAATCAAGCGACAGCTCTAACATCCGGCACCACGAGGAGCACCGTCATGCCGTCTCACTGTCACGGTCCAAAGAGGTCAATACAGGTGAGATGACCAACACCGCAGTGGAAACGTTAGCTCCCATCCACGAGGGCCGTTATCTCTTTTTCTCCTTCAGACGCCTTTCTGTCATTGCTCAATCCACCCACACACACACACACACACACACACACACACCTCTCCCTTCCTCTCTTCAGATGACAGCTGGAGAGCCCAGCCAAGCCAAGAACATGACATTGGAGTCGCACGCACTCGGTTTTCATTCCCAGATCTTTCTAGAATAACATCACAGGTACATTACCGAAAAGAAAACAGCACCAAACTCTCCACTTTCTTCATATCTCTAAACTGTGAAATCATGTTTTTAACGTGGAAAAATTCCAAACGTTCTTATCGTCTCTTTTCCAAAGTTGGGATGGAATCTGTGATGTTTCACTTTGGTCACACTTTTGTGCTCATTTTCTGCGTGGAGGCAGGTGAAGACATAAAACACACACACAGACACGCATTCCTGAATTCCCGGGCTGTAAGGAGAGACTTTATTGCCTGATTTGCAGCATTTCTCTGATGGATGGGAGAAATGCACAAAGCATGTCCTGCAGCTTCAAGGACCGACAGACACGCACGTTTTTGGGATGACTAAATGCAACCTTGCATTAAGCCGCTAGGACATCGTGCATGTCTTGTCTGGGCGAAGCAGACAAAAGTCTAGACTGTTTCTGTTAAAGCACACGAAGCTTCCCAAATACCTCAGCAGAATCAGGATTGAACGTGTGTGCTGTAAACAGAAACAAGCCTTCTCAGTAGGCTGACTTTTCTGGATTAAATATCATTTTTTGACCTCATAAAGTGTAGTTTTCATTTCTTATCAAAATGAACAGAAATAAAGACTAAAATTTTAGTCTGTCCACAGTTAATCCGCATATTACACCATATTTACCATGTTTTTTTATGATTATCATTTTTAGCTTACTGTAGAATTCTACTTTATTATTATTTATTCAACTTTAAGCTAAAAGTAAGCTAAAAGCTTTTCATTACAAAAAATTCAGCCCTCCCCACCCCAAGAGGGCTCCCAAGAGCATCATTTGATTTTATTTTGTAGTGCACATTTTTAGTGACAGATTTTAAAAGTAATAGACATCAAACTTGCCAACTTGTTTACTGTAAAATTCAGTTTTTGTCTGCAGATGTTATTAAATTAATATCCCACACTCTCCATTTAAAAATGCAAATTAATTAGAGCATATTTTCTTGTTCGTTGTTCCTGTAAGGTTAAAATAGTTACACCAGTAAGATGTGAGTTAATTACAAATTACACTAATATTAGAAGGTATGTTACACACATCGTGTAGCCGAGGAACGATGACGTATCTGATGTTGACATGTTGGTGTGGGGGGGGCCTGAATTAAAATCTGCCTTGGGCCCCTAAAAGGCTTTCACCGGCCCTGCTAGATGGCATAAGTAAAATAAAACAGATACGTAAATTAACTTAAAACAGAGTAAAAATCAATTCATTAATCAAAAATAAAAACGACCCAAAAGACTCAAATTTCTATATGTCATATGATCATATCTCAGGATTCTTATAGGAAAAAATACCTACATAAAACACAGTCAAACCTTTAACATAAGTAATAAACTCTGAAAAAAGTTTTACTGAATTCATCCTGGTGTTCACACGTTGCACCTTTTGTTTTCCAGCTCTAATCCCAGCATTACGTTATTAATCTGTTGATCATATTCACTCCAGTTTCCCATTTTTTGGTTAGATTCAAGAAATAAATGAACTTTTCATTGGTATTTGTCTTTTTTTTTTTTTTTGTCTGCTACCCTTGCCATCGTCTCGTTCAATCACATCCTCACTCCAGCTTCTGTTGTCGCATCTCAACGAGAAACGATGAGAAAACAAAACAATAACGATGCGTTATTAGCGTAATGCAAAAATATTGCCATGAAACAAATTAACTTTGCGTCGTTATGCACATCTCTCCCTTTCTGCCCGGTTACTGAATGGTTCTGGATGCTCATATTGTTTCATCATAATAAATCTCCCCGAACGCTGGGGACGGCTGCCCTCAATTAGACGTGTGTTATAATGGGCATGTCATGTGATCCGTCATCTCTGAGAAATGATTTTCCCTCCTTATCGTCCTTCTCTGCCCTTCCGTTTGCGATGAGAACTGTGTGCCAGTGCGCCGCATGACTAATAAAAGAAATAAATAAAAAATAACGTGAGCATCGTTATGACTGAGCACAGATAATGTGGGTTTAGTTGTTCCATTTTGTGTCATCGATTATCTTTTATGTTTGTTGGAAGGTTTGGGCCGCCGTTCCTAATGAGGGAGGACCGGTCTATTTCCTGGGACCAGCTCCAGCAGAGCATCCTCAGCAAGCTGTATTACCTGATGATCAACGGCGCTCACGCCCAGGTAGCCGCTTTACACCAGTATTCATGTGACGGTGAACGTGAAACTGTTTTGTTTTGCTTCCACTACCGTGTCTTTCTGCCCCAAATGGATGGTAGGCATTTATTTAAAGGGGAAAATATGACAGTTTTATGCTCCTGTTTGGGTCTCAGCTTCTTCTAGAAGCACTTATCCCTTCGATGTTACTGTTTTTTTGGTGTCTGGAAAGTTAACCAATTCAAAAACCTCCCAATTTTTGAGTCAACTTCGACGGGGCACTGCGCCGTTCCCTTGGTCAGTTGTGAAATGGCTACTGAGGAAAAAAACTTGTTTTATTGTTGACTTCCCATTCAGAAAACAATTGCTGCATTCTTGTTGATTGTGCAGGAGGCTCTGCTTCTGCTTTTCAAAGATGTACGGTTGTACATTTGCCCCTGTGCTTGCAGCCGTTTTCATGTGCGACTGTAAACATTGAGTTTTGGGCGTGACCAACTCAACGGTTGGATTTAAAGTGACAGGAGGCCCTACAACAGAACTGAAATCTCATTGTCTCAGAATGATTTTGTGCAAAAAAAAGAATGTAATCAGCATAATTTGTGCAGCCTGTGGAGTTATGCTAATCTGTTCAAGGAAGCATAATAGGTCACCATTAAGAAGCAAAAAATCTTAAAATATTGTCACTTAAAGCAAAGTAGGCAGCAAATGAGGTAAAAAAAAATCTCAAATCAGCAGTAAAATAATGTATGGCAGTAATTTAATCAGGATATTAAGTATTAAAAAAGGGGGTAAAATAATGAACCGTCTATGAAATTTATAGAACCTATATCGAGCGTCCATGTGTGAGTGTGGGTGTGCTGTGAGCGCCGGCTGGACCGGGACATGGTTTCCGTCTGCCACATCGGCTGGTGCACCTGTTCCTGCGCGAGTTTATTGACTCGAGAGAGAGGAAAGCATGGCCGCCCGACGGCGCCGGGTAAACCCGGTGGGAAGGGAAGCTCCAGCCGCAGATGGAGGGAACCGCCGCTGAACGTCTCGCGGCTCTCAGCGGCGTGGCTAAGTAGCCTCAGGTGATTTGTTCCCTGGCCAAGTCACGGTCCACCGCAGGAACACAAACAGAGACTGGAGCAGAGGATCATGTATAGAGAGTGTTTTTCAATGAATAGAATGGTAACGGTATAATAATGCAAGATAACATTCTCGTAGATAAAAAAAACTTTAAATTCTGATGGATGGTCAGCACTGGAACCGGAAGACATTTTAGCTATCCAAATAAACAAAACAAGAGAAACAACAAATTAAATTATTTATAAAGTCTCTGTAAGCAAAATTGTCCTTCAAAAACAGAGCTAGTTGAGACCAAAGCACCAAACTGAAGACATTTATCATCCAGTTTTTCGTAGAAAAAGAGTGAAAATAAACAAAAAACAACAAATCATGAAAATAGAAATCATTGATCTTGTTTTATTTATCATGTGATTAATTGATTTATTGCTTATTGTGACACGCCTGGAGTTTCCTGCTTGACCTGGAACGTTTTTATGTAGTTATTATTGAGAAGGGAGCTGAAGCCAAATGAACACCTCTCTTTCCATGCTTTCATTCATAAAACATTTTTCAAACCATATATAAATTTTTTTCTTCAACTTCAAAACTATGAGCCATTTTTTTGTTGGTCTCTCATATATCTCATCCAGAACAAATGTGCGTAATTTTTTGTCTATATTCCGCTAATGACGGAAAAAAAACACAGTTTTGCAATTGTGTTGTTTACATGAGAAGAAATTAAATGAAAATCACACAAAAAGACATTAAAAGTTATGGCAGCGGCGGATGTAAACAGTTATTTGACTTGTAATTTGTAATTTTTGTAATTTGTAATTCGGCCGTCAGGGGAAACGACTGCGTCTTATTCAGACGTTGAAATGAAAAGATCTTGATACTTGGAAGCAGCGACGTATGTGGCATTTTGGGGAAATTGTAGTCAGTTATTTCACAGAAGAGCTTTGGATTCAACACGCTGGAATGATGCCCAACTTTTTATGCAACACTGTGAGAGCTCTGGTGGAGCCAGCCGCACATGAACAAAAACAAACCATCATCCTCCCACCACTTCCTGTCGTCGTCTTTGTCGTTCCTGCCAGTGGTAACATCCGGCTGTTGATCACGTGATTCCTCTGATGCGAACAAAAGTGTTTCCGTTGCAGTTTTGCATAATACATCTAATTTGATACATCGACAAAACATCTCACCCAGCACAAAAAAAGTTTAGCGAAAACTTTGTTTTTTTCGAAATTGCAGTGTTTTCATTAAGCTAATTTATTTCCATAATTTCAAGTTGTGCAAAGCTATGGTTAATGGAAACGCAGCTTTTGAAATGCTGTCTTGATTCGACCAAAAAAAAGTGAAACATTTTAGGGGCTGTGAATACTTTTTTTAACGTATTTTAAATCTAAATTTTCAGTTGTTGCTGGCTGACATAGTAAAGAAAAACTTGGTCGTTATTGCTTCCAAAGGCGAATCAACAAAATATTAATACTTAAAATAATTAAAAAGCTGTGAATACTTGTGCATCCCTTTTCTTTCTTCTTTTTTTTAAATAAAATTTCAAAACACTCAAAAATCTTGTTTTCCACCTCATCATTACAGGGTAGAACTTTGAGGAGAAACATTAATTTAACCCGATTTAGTGAAACACAACAGAATGTTGAAGAAGTGGAGCACCGTGTTGAACAGGTGGCATCCTTCCACGCTGGATTTCTACCCCATTTATTTCACAATATTTATAAAATCACTCTGCATGCATCGTTTTTGGATTTCACACACCTGTGGCCAATTATTTGAGCCAGCCACCAAATATTTCTGATCACACCATCGATCTCTCTTGCACCTTTCTCGACATGGTTAGCTACGGAGTAGAATGTTGCTTTTGTTCCGACGGAGTGAAATTCAATTAAGCTTTCTGTCAATCTCTCGACCAAACAAACGGCTGTTTTGTTTCCACACCTGCTGTCAAGATTGTAAAACCAGAGAGATGATAATGCAAATTCAAATGGAGGCGGCCGTGCCGCTCATGTGGTCAAATCAGTTATTTACTTCCCGGGAGATAAGTGGTCCTTTAGATTCATTGTTTGCTCACAGACTCGGTTCCTCCCAACGAAGACGTTTGTGTGTTTTACCGTGAGTGTCTTGGTTTCGGTTGTGTAGCCAAACGGAATCGTAGTCGCGCGTGAAGCCAGGTGACGTTTATTAGATGCAGCGCGGGTGATGATATGTGCAGCGGGTCTCGCCGTGCTCTCCGAGTCAGAGGAAGAAAAGAAGACACAGATGCAGTGTGTTCGCAAACTCCTTCAGAGATCGTCTTTGTGCCCCTCGCCGTCAGCCGTTTAATTAAAGCCGAGCTCATAAAGCGTAATCAGTTCGCTGGCGCACACCTTCGCCAGAGAGGGAGCGATGCTCAGAGCAGATGTTTGCTCCAAACCTTTCATCTCTACAGAATTTTTGGTTTTTTTTTTTTTTTTTTTTTTTTTTGCAACACCAAATTATTCTCCCAAGTGGATTTTTAACTCATTTTAGTTTCAGCGATGGTGCAGTTCCCAAAGCATAAATGTAACTTTTTCACAGCCATTTTTTTTTATTACTGTTGCTAACATAATTTAGCATGCTTTATTTTAGCAGTGATATATGACCACAGATGATATTAAAGGGACCGTATCATGTATAATTGGCTTTTGTTTTTAGCTTTACATCACGTTTTAATGTCATTCCCTCATCAATACCTGGAGTGTTGAATTTATTCTTTTACGTATGTTTGAGAAGTCCTTTAATCTCCCATGGCAACCATTCAGCTGTGTAAAACCTAGCCCTGCCTTCGAGGGCATCTAATTGCTACTGGCTCCTTCAGACTAGCCAACACCAATTAGCAAACACCTGGTGGAACTGCGCATCAGCTGAGCTCATTACAGGAGCTGCTGCTCAGTGCAACGCTGACAAAAACGTTGTTAAAGGGTTAACATGTTGTGATGACTTCCTGAAGGCAGAGTTTCAGAAAGAGCAGGAGCTTCTTAAAGAGACAGAGGCCTTTTTTCATCTGACAGTGCAGTGTGACAGAGAATCACACCAGCTGAAAATGTAGCAGATGTTGCCATTTTGATTTGTCCAGTCAAACCGAGTCTACCAGACTATCAGTTGTGGAAACAACCTTAATCTGAGGTCAGACAATGTCGTGTTTTCCGTCCCGTTTTTATCTTTGCTGAAGATTAAGAAAAGTTTACCTGAAAACAAAGATTCTCTTAAGTAAGATATCAAAGCTGAGGAGCAGAGCAAATGTAAAAGCAATATGACCTTCTAATTGTGATATTACAGAGCAAAAAGCTGAGCTAAAACCAGTCTGGTCTGAATTTACAAGATTTTATTTTATTTTTTCCCCCAAATTTGACCCCATAAAAAAATGTTTGAGCCAGGATTCAATCTTGATGTTTTTCCTTAAACTCGGCATTTCATTCAGGGGGAAAACTATTTGCAAATACTCCACAGACGCTAGAAGCTGAGAGTACGCTAATCCAACCGGGGGAAATGCTGAAGAAAAGCACCTGAACTGTCCAGCTCTCTGAAACAAACTCCCTTCTTGGAAACAAAGCGGGGAAATATGGACGAATTTGTAGCTTTTTAATTGAAAGCAGCTTATTGGAAATGTTTTATTGGAGAGAGGGCAGCTCAAAGTCACCAAACAGACCCAGGATGGGGTGCGTCACACCGCGTTCCTCTAGCTTCCAGGCCGTCACACAGATAGAAAAAAAAAAAAAACCTGCTCTTCTTAGTTTGACATCTTTCATCTGGAGGCACGAGGCAAAATCTCAAATTCACCAGAATAAATGAACTAATTGGAAATAGAATCTTCCTTGGATTCCTGTGTAAAGTTTACATCCTCCAAACGTCCTTCACTGAAACTTCAAAATAAATTTTTCCAGGTTCAAAAGTCAAAAACCAAGGATTTTCTCACGCTCCGTCATTCCTCTTGACTGGAGGCATGAGAGGAATTTCACCAGGACGCTGTCCAGATTTTCACACTTAGCGATGGCTTTTAGGTAGGCTTATGCTTTTCTGCAACACCTCAGTAGGAAAAAGCAGGTGGAGATGCGTTGTAATACACAGAAAATCTTGGCTGTAACTTAACAACGTACTTAACATATTGGCAAGATAAACAGAAACAGTAGAAATCTTAATAAATGTAAGCATTTCCCCCTAAATAAATAATCATCTCAGAGCACAATCAACAAACTATGTTAACTTGAGTTGTTATAAAAGGTGGTATACATATCAAATGATTTAAAATAAATTTCCTTACTAATTGTGGTTGCCATGAGAGACGAGAGGATTTCTCAAACACACACGAAAGAATCGAGGCAACACTCCAGGTATGTTGTTGATGAGGGGATAACATTATAACATGATGTAAAGCTACAGAAGTAGTTTATTTTACATAATACCGCCCCTTTAATGTTTTGGCCTTTGAGATTGACCAGCAAGCTATTGTCAGAACTGAGTTTTCCATTCTATGAAATTTAGAGTACATATATTTATATGCCTGCCGTGCTTCGGTACAACCTAAGTGATGTTCAAGCAGTTTATGTTTGACAATGTTTAACAATTATCATTTAATTTTCCCTTAAGGGTTGCATATTCCATTGGGTATCAATATTTCCCAGGAATGGAGAAACGATTCCAGCTGGCAGATTCGCAGCAGATCTGAGAAGAACAGGAGGAAATCAGTTTCATTTTTATGCCTTTATCCCTACATCGTACGCAGATCCCAGCGTAATATCTCTGTGCCTCAGAGGGGGAGGAGAGACATTACCACCTTATTTGTGTTTTCATTTTCTATCCGGTTCGCGTTTTTCAATCAAACTGAAGAGATTTCGAGAGAGCAGGCTGATTGTCTGGAGGTTTATTAATATTTTTGTTGGCAAAACTCTTCCGCCGGAGGACAAAAATAAAACTCCACGATGAAACTTTTTCCTCTAACTTCTAAGATCTCAAAATGTCGGCGGCAGGAAGCTGTCACTGCTTTTAACGGTCCTAACCCCATTTTGATGCGTTTCATCAGTTTCAACCTTTGCACACGGCAAATATGTCCACCCTAAGTACATCTCAGAGTTTAAAAATGTTAGATTTTATGAAAAAAAAAACTACATTTCTGCATTAAATGGTTGCTAAGTCTGCCTGCATATCAGCCTCCAGCAGAGCTTCTGATCCCAAATGTCACATTTTTACAAGCCATGGGGAAAAATTGTCCTTTTTTTTGCCGTTTTTTTTTTTTTTTTTTTTTTTTTTTTAAGATTACACTCAACGTCACAAATTCATAGGTCCAAATATTTGATTTATTATCAAATAGAAATTCCTCAGCGTGCTCAATTTTGATGTTGCTCCCTACGGTTTGGCTGTTTGAGAAGATAAGGAAAGTTTTGCCTTTAGTACGAAGGCAAAACTTGTTTCTATATGCTAATTTTTTGAAGAGAAGGTCTGTGAAGTTATCAGTCATAGTTTCCTTTTGGTTGTAGGAAGATGTCAGCTTGTTTAAGGCTTTCAGCAGTTTCTTCATCCAAATGTCAGCTTTAATGTGGAGCTAGCTTGTTTGAGCCTCCAGGTTGCATCTCATTAGCTGCTTTGGTGATTAAGCTAATTCTACTTGAATTAGCTTACTCACCATCAAACACCTACAACTTATTGATTTCGATTCTGTTGCCCAAGTGACGGAAAATCCAAAAGTTTTGTCCATTGAAGGAGCTAAATTTGAGATGTACTAAACTGCTAACATTAGCTAAAGCTGAACATAGGCTAGGATGCTGACACAGCAGTGTCCTGAATCAACGTTAGCTTAAAGTTTTAGCTGTTTTTAAAGCGTAGACATTTTAATATTTATTACTATAGCATTGTATTTCACACAGTTTTTATTTGGAGTTATTTTGAGAAGCTAATGTCAGCTAACGCAAGCGGTTGTCCTCCTATCACTTCCTGTGTTTTCCACTATGTCATTTCCTCCAGTGATAATGCTGATGCGGGGAAAAAAGTGTTTCCATTTTATTTCACGACTTCCTCCTAGTGCAAAAAACTTTTTATTGATAAACATGAGCTTTGTTTCCGTTCATTGTGGTATTTTCCATTTGCTCTACGGAAACGCAGCTATCGTGTCGTAGGAAGCAGAAAAGCAAAGCTTTTTGGTGTGCTGACCGTGTGTTTGTTGTGTTCTTTCAGAATATCAGAGTGCTTTTCAACATCCGCGTGGTGGGAGGATCCACATTCCACAACTACCTGTCGCCTCAGGACGGGCGACCGCTGTACCACCCCGCCGTCGACAGGTGAGAGTTTGAAACCGCATGATGCGCCATAGAGCTGGATGTCCGGACATGCTCCTGCGTTTTGTCCAGCGTGTTGACTCGAGTTTTCCGTTATCTGCCAGAGCGGATCAGAGCGGCATGTCATATCAGCTGTGAATCGCTGGGTGTTGATTAGCTTCCTGCTGAATCTGTGTTGCAACATGTACTCAATCCCCTCATGCTCTTTTTTTTTTAAACAGTTTTCCATAAAACTTAAGTGATTGTGGTGTAGTTTTGTAATATTCTCTTTCCTTTACTGTTCACTGCGTAATATGCAAAAGATGCTTAATGTTAAAAAGATATACGTGATTTGTCTGTTTATAAGAAATTAAGCATTTTATTTGCATATGAAGTGCTATACATTGTTCACCTGTTCATTAGAAAACTCAGTAAATTTTCTCATATTTACTGAATTTTCTCTCCAATCTGAAAGAAGTATAGTGTTTTAAACTACTACTCTTCCTGTGCTTGTTCAGTCAAAACCAAGACTAAGGTCAAAGGTCAGAGGGAAAAAATCCAATCAAAATTCAGCGCTGCAATGACATGACCAAACTTTTTTTTTTAAACCAACTACATGTAATATAATCAGCCTAAAGTGAAATTAGAATATCTTGTCTAATTTGACATAGTCTCTCTTTACATCTACCAAACCCCACTCTGACTTTTTGCGTCTCCGCTGCGATTGTGAAATAAGTTGCAGCGTCGTTTCTTCACAAATGCAAATTCGACGGCTCGCGGTGGCAGAAAGGGAGTTGCTGATTTTTTTGGCGTCATCTTGAAAGAACTTCCATTTGTGCAGCTCAAGAAGAGTTCATTCACCCGCTGAATGGCACTGATGGGAGCAGAAGCTTTCAGGATCTTTTGAAATGCAAATGCGTCGCACGTGGTATCCTAGAAATCCATGTGATGACAGCGTTGGAGCCCGAGATGCTGTCCCCGAGTAAACCCAAATAATGTGTTGGGAGAATGGAGAAAATCACCGATGATGTTTTAGTCTACTTTGGTCTTTTTCTGCAGCATTACGTGCTGTAAAATGTGAATGTTGGAGATGTAATTTATCTTATGTTACTCATGTCAGGGAGTCACTATGCTGCAACTCACCACTAGTTGTGTAAAAGTTTGATCCTGAAGCTAAAAAGAGTTTGGCTGAAATGCAGTTAAAAATGAAAAAATAATATTATTGTGAATTCTTTCTCTTTTGCACACACAGTAAATTAAACATAATATCATTCAGCTATTTATACTTTTTAGGCTAATTATTTTCTGTTTTGTTCATCTACGAAATGTTTTTAGTGTATTTCAATCAGTAAAAATGATTGCAACAAAATTTCTTTGAAATGGTTCAGAAAGTGAAATTCAGAGTTGCAAAAATAACGGAAAATAAATAAGAAATTATGACGTCGCTCAGAGCTCAGAGCATAGAATTAGACTGAATAGATCTGCCCTTATGGATCAGGCCACTGATACCCAATTCATAATTCTTTTCCACATTTAGACCGATCCAGATATTGATATCGTATCGGAGCATCTCTAGTTAGTCAGATGAACTGCTGTGACGTCCATCCCTTATCCACGTTCCATCACTTCCTAGTTCTATCTGGAGTCCCAAGACATTTGCCAACTTTACTGAAACATTAATGAAGAGAAAAACAAGAACTGCTCTGTTTCCCAAGTCTTGCGTAGAGCTCAGTTGTTGATATGTGCTGCTGTCACGTTTTCTTTACAGGATGATTTCAGGTTTTCCATCCGGAGATGGTCTGACGTTTGTCCGCTCTACTCAGATTGTCGCCTCCACTGACCAGCCGTGCCCGCTGCATATTTCAGTGCTTCCAGACTCTTGTCTCGCGCCTTTATTAAACAGCCGTTGCATCACATAACACCATGGTGTTCTTCACTCTGAATGTAGAGTACCTTCATGGATTATTTACAATTTCCTGCTATAGCATTCCGGTTTTCTTAATCCGAATTATGTTTTCTGAAAAACAATTAGTTATTCTGTAACCAATAAAAAATTTAAAATTGTTCCCAACTATTTGAGTTTTTAGAGTATTTTCAAACTGAATTGCAGCAGAGAGTTTCTGGTTTAAAAAAAGAAAAAAAACACAAACGGCTCTAAGAAGTAATGCTGCACACAGATGGAATATTGTATTTAAGTTGCTGGTTGTGTCGCTGGAAAAGATATATGTGTGAATGTTATGTATAGAGTGGATTTTAGATCCAATCAAGCTTTATTACTGAAGCACTTTAATATACCGCCCACAGGACCAAAACACTGCATATTAACAACAGACATTAAAAAAATGAAAGGAAATAAAACCTTAAAATTATTCTGGGGTTGTAACTACAGAGTCGTTGCATTAAATCCTCGTCTGTGTTTGTTTCTACGTTTTTCAGTGCACATTAACTGTTGTTTTTAGTAACTCATTCCGCCTTTCAATTGGCCCTCGAGGACAAAAAGTTTGAGTTGAATACAAATGTGAAAATCAGACTGATTAAACAGGTGTACAAGCAGCCGCGCAGTAAAAACATAAACTTGGAAGGAAAAGTCAGAGCAGATAGACGAGTTTTAAAGCTGCAGTGTGTAATTTTTATTTTTTTTTAAAAAAGTTTTATTTGTTACAATTCTCATATTACAACAGTATCTTGAAAAAAGGAGCTTGGAAAAAAAAATCAAGCTCCTCTGTCTTCTTCCTGCACTAAATGCAGACATTCACCACTCAGTTAGAGACAACCAATCAGAGCCAGGAGGCGGGTCTCAGTGCTGTCAATCATGCTCATGCTGCAGCAAAACAACACAGCCTGTCACAAATGCTAAGGCTAGTTAGCATAGCCATAAATGACAGCGGATGAGCGGTTTTCCTGGAACATTAAGTTGCTTCACCGCTATTAGCTCATTTAGGAGTGCATTCACGAGGATGATTGACAGCATTGAGACACTCCTCCAGGCTCTGATTGGTTGTTTTTGACCTGGAGCAGCACATTAATTCAGGAGCACAGGGAGAAGGCGTAAAAGATTGATCTTTTCCCAGATCGTCTGTCTCATATTAGACTTTTACTACATTATGACAATTTTAACAAATATAGAAAATATTTTCTCTAAAAGTTACATACTGTAGCTTTAAGAGCTCATTTAAAAACAGATGGAGAAGAAACTATCAAGAGTCGTTCTACATCTTGTATCGTTAAAACCTTTTCAAACATCTGATTCAATGTTGTCAGATCTTAAAACCAGATTAGAAACCCTCTAAAAAAATATTCTGGCCATTAATTGAAGCTAGAGCCACATTTTTCCTAAGGATTTTAGAATGGAATGATTGGCATTTTAATGTGCAAAGATGTGTGGGATCTGTAGCTGTTCTTTGGGGGTAGGCTAACTGCATGGTGACAACGCCTGAGAGCAGACTGATAAAGATACCAAGACTAAAATGTCCTAAAGTGGAGAAAAATCTTTAAAAACATCAAAGAAGTAGGAGCAGAACCTGCAGGCTTTAAACGAGCAACAATCTTTGGTAAAAGGAACCGAGTCACAGACTCCGAGTGGACAAAAAGTCATTCATGTCCGACAGTCCGAGTCCCGTCAAACAGTCAGAACCTGGAAGAAAAGAAACGTCCCTGATAGTTTTCTACTTTTGTCAAATTATTTGTTATTATCATTGTTATTCTTGGCTGAATATGTTTTATTTACATTGAGTTTGCGGCTAACGCAGGTGACGGATCCCGCTTCTTCTTACATTTTTCAAATTCTTTTCTTGTTTTTATATCGACGTATTCTAGTCCAGAATGCAGAGCTGTAACATTACTGACACCTAGTGGTTAAAAAGCGTTAATACATTACAGAGCCCGTCACCAATTTACAAAAAGATCTCAGTGGTTTCAGGTTCCTAATAATTTATTCAGAGGGTTTTTTGTTTTGTTTTTTTACCCTCCAGGATGAAATAATGATTAAATAAACAATTCAATAAATCTTGGAATCGTGAACTGAGTGGACAGGTGTGAACTTATTGTGTCTTTTTTTTTCTAATACACAAAACATTTCCACTAATAAGTTAAACGTCATAAACAAGTTAGATTTCAACCTGATACTTTTTATAATATGACAGAGTTATTTTTTTTTCTTTTTTCATTTTGAGAATAAAGTCATAGTATTACAAGAATAAAGTTGGTCTGGGATACTGAATCTCAGACCAACCTGTGTTTTCCTGGAACAAAAGCCAGAAAATTTGTTAGCCACATTTGATTAGTTGAAGCAATAAAAGGAAAAAAACTCTAGATCTGAACTGCTTCCTTCGTCCCTTAGGGCCCTGAAGCTGTGCGGTTCTGGAGGGCCTCCTCACGTGAAGCTCATCATCGAGTGGGAGCACAGAGTCAAAGACTGGTCAGTGCGTTTTCCTCTGTCCCTCTGTGATGCCTCGTTGCCTCGGTTTGTATGTTTTTCTCTTATGTTTTTTTTCTCGTTGGTGTTGCTGGGTGCCAGCCTGTTTGGTAACATTCATGAGGAAGTGGTGAAGGATGGAGACAGCGTACGAAACCTCCTGCAGCAGCAGCACGTCCAGCAGTTCAGCTGCACCTTGGACGAGTGCTTCCAGCTCTACACCAAAGAGGAACAGGTGGAACTGGACTTAAAAGACACTCCACTGCAAAGACACTACATCTGACCAAGTTTTTCTTTCTTTTTTTTTTTTGTCCAGTTCCTAGTGTAAATATTGTAGTTCACTGAAAATAAGACAAAAGTAACTTTTCAGAAAGATTTAGGAGCTTGTTTTAAGTCAACAATTCCTTAATATTGATTTTAAATATCTACTAGTTCCACTGGCATTTTTTTACTTATAAACGGAGAAAAATGTCTGTCATAATTGAAAAAATTTGCTAGTGGAACTAGTACTTTATTTTTTTAAATCAATATTAAGGAATTATTGAATATAACCAAGTCTGTATCTTATTGAAAAGTTCTGAGCAAGTTAGTTTTGTTTCATTTAAAATGTAGTAAGATATTTCCTCTAGACTTACTTGGTAAGATTTTGTGTTTCTTGTTTTCCTTCTGCTTTACAATCATACACTGCTTTGTCTTGGTCTGTCTCCTGAAATAAACATTACATTTTGTGACTTGACGAAATGTCAACGCATTCAGCTGGAATGAGCACGTTTGATAAGCGTTGGCCTCTTGTGGATTTGCTTCGTCCAACTTGGTGATTTTTGTTTTCCCTCTCTGTCTTTCCGTGCCTCTCCTTCGATCAGCTCGCCCCAGATGACGCCTGGAAGTGCCCGTACTGCAAGCAGCTGCAGCAGGGCATGGTGAAGATGAGTCTCTGGACCCTGCCGGACATCCTCATCCTCCACCTGAAGCGCTTCAGGCAGGTGGGCGAGCGGCGGAACAAGCTCACCACCTTCGTGCATTTCCCCCTGGCGGGACTGGACATGACGCCCCACATGGTGAGCCGCAACAACGGCCCCCACCAGCGCCCTCTTCAGGCGGGCTGGAAGCACTGCAGGCAGCCCGACCTGGCTACTCCAGACTTCCTGTACGATCTCTACGCCGTCTGCAACCACCACGGAGGGATGCACGGTGGTCACTACACAGGTCTGGACTCCTTCTAGGGCTGAAACGAATAATCACGATTAATGGCATTAATCCTGATAAATCTGATTAATCATTATCATTGGTATTAATTACGATTAATGTTATTAATCGTGATTAATTGGATGATCATGATTTTCTGCCTTTTTTGAGTTTGTTACTCCAGTTAATGATTAATTGATTACTCAATTAGTTTACGATTAATTCAAGAGTCGTATTAATCATGATTAATGGCATTAATATTAATATTACCTATTAATATTAATGGATAATATGATCCTATTATTAATATTCCTGTCGCTTTAATTGCAGCCTTTTGTCGAAACTCGGTCGACGGTCAGTGGTACAGTTACGACGACAGCACCGTAGAGCCTGTCCCGGAGGCCGAGGTCTGCACACGAGGAGCCTACATCCTCTTCTACCAGAAAAGAAGCACCATCCCCCCCTGGTCTGCCAGTTCCTCCCTCACTGGTCTGTTTCTCTTCTCAGTGGTTTTGTTGTTTGTTTGTTTTTTTCATATTATTCTATGTATGCAACAAAAAACAAACAATTTGGTGTTTCTGGTCAGGTTCCACCAGTTCATCCACCTCTGACCACTGGCTGGTCCGGCTGAACGGGGGAAGCAGCAGCGGCGGCGGCGGCGGCGGCAGCGCGGTCTCGGGGGTTCCCAGTCCGGCTCTTTTGGAAGCGGGATTTGCTCTGGAGTCTCCTGAGTTGCCGGTGTTTGGAGACGAACCCAACAGAGGAGTAGAAGGAAGTGAGTGTTTGTATTAAAAAGAATGAAAACTGCCTGCAGTAATTTATGTTGATGCCGTTTCACCGTTTTCCCGTGTTTAGGTGTCGGATGTGAACTCACCCTAAACCCCAAGCCACATTTGGACCAATTCGGTAGCTTTGGTAGTCTAGCTAAACTCAGAACACTCAGAATAAAATTACCTCATCTGCACCAAATTGTAACAATGCTTATCAAGTTACAGACGGTGCACAAATATTTTTAGTCCCTAAACTTTTGTTTGGGTTTTTTAGTGGGTTTTTATGTGACTCACCAGCACCAAATATTGAATTTTATTGAACTGTTCCCTCAAAATTTCCTAATTGTTTTGTTTTTTTGCATTAAAATCACTGATGTTCTTTTGCTACTTTAGAATTTCACAATATTTTCCCCAGTAAATCCGTTCAAATATCTACATATGGAAGAAACAAAATGAAAGAAAAAATGACAAGCAGATTGGACACAAGCATTTTTATTCTCTAAATAACTTAAATATCTCGATTTTTGTTACTCGCCTTGTCAGTGACAGACTGTGATAAAGTATAGAAGAAGTAAGAAACACTGCCACCTGCAGGTCAGAGTTAGCGGGTCACGTAAACTCAATTACCGAAATTAGCAATAAACTCTCTGTCATACATGGGAACTGTTGATTGAGTTGTGCTGTTATTTGAAGCACCAGATTTTAGTTTAAGTATTTTAGAGTGTGTCTTAAGCATCTAAAGACACATTGGCTGGACTTTGACTGAGCTATTCTAAAGCATTTTGTAGTTGTCTAATAGTATGGTTTAGACAACTAAACCATACGAGCATCTAACTTTTTTCTTTTTAAGCTTTAGCCTATATTTAGCTCATCATCAACTCCGACCAGCATCCAAAGAATGTGTATGTAATGTTTCATGGTGGTGTGTTCAAGGTGAAGAGCAGTGTTAGCATTTTGCCACACTTAACATTTCGCATGTAGACCCATTTTTATTCCAATTTTGCATTACTTTGTATCAGTGTATTTCATAAAATCATGGGAATACCTCTGCAAAGGACTGTAAGTGGTCAAATAATTTGAATATATCAGCTTTTTGTGAGCGCAGACCTGACATTTAATGTGTTTTTCTAGATGGCTCCAATCAGATGATGCGAGGTACCAAGGTTAGGAGCTTAAGCATGAGGTCACCTGCCAAACCCAAGGACGCTCTGAACAAAGTTCTTCCACTGCGTTGGTCTTTTGGGTCCAAAGACCGCATCAAGCACCCGGCACAAGTCCACCCTGGAGAGCTGGTGGAGTACCTGGAGTCTGGACGCCGGCCCAGATGCACCAAAGACCCCATCATCACACTGGTGGCCACCCCGCCACAGAGGAGAGTCCTTGACGTGGGACAGGACTGCAGCTCGCCCAGCGGCAGCAGTCTCAGTTGTACGGACAGGCTCAGCTGCGACACTTGTTACTCTCCCAAAATCCCAGAGGGGCAAAGGCGAGCCTGTTTGGAAAGAAACACGGGCCAAGGATCTGATAACGAGGGAAACCTCCGTTCAAGAGATGATGATGGTTCGAGGCAAGGATCTTTGTCTAAGAGACTGAGAACTGACCAGGTCAGGGCTCTGGACTTCCACCTGCAGAGAGGCGGCATTCTGGGTGGCCATATAAGCCACAGCGCTCCTCCGAGCAGAGAGTCTACGCTTAGAAGAACCGCCGTTCAGGCGATCGGCCTCACCAGGGGCCAAAAGGACTTATCACAGATGATGGAAGGCAGGAGGAACCCAACAGGAGAGGGTCAGAGCCAAGAAAATCTCCTGTCGTTTTTCAAGCCGGTTTTGACAAACAAAGACATTCCTAGGTCCCCAGGCAAGGAACAAGCGAGACAAATAAATGGTCACGAACGTCTGGGAAAACTGGCGAGCAGTAATTTAGCCAAGCTGTCGCTTTCCAACGGGACTCTTCCAGCGCTGGGCAGCAGCGTTCCCACCTGCGACGGCCACGGCTGCAAAGCCCAGCTGGTCAATGGAAAAGCTGTGAATCAGGAGCCAGTGGACATCCAGCGGGCTCACAGCTCCAGCAACATCCAGACCAAGCTGGACTTCACGTTTCGCAGATGTGCCTCCCTCCAGAGGAACGGGGAGGTGGGGATCCCTCAGGCGCACCGTGTCCTGCTGTCAGACAAGCCTGGCCACTCCACGCTGCAGCGGACGCGGTACAGCACCACCTCCCTGGGTAGGCAAAGGGGCTCCATGAACTCTGGCAAAGATGTGTGGGACGCCTCGAAGTAGATTCCTATTTAGTAATCTCACACTGAGAAATGATTAATCTGAGTAAATTTATTCTGTGGGGGGGCCAAATTGTTGACACCCCTGCTGTTAATATGGTGGTAGTGGCTAAGCTGGTATGGAGTTTGTCATGTTGTAGATGGGTTGAATCCCTGCTACATCCGTCTCTTTATACCACTGTGACACCGTCTTCGCCCCAGGATAGCTGTGGCTATAATGTAGCTCACCACCATCTACGTGTCAATTACAAAACTTTGTCGATATTCAGCAAATGTCGAAAAAACACAATTTCACAATTGCCGCGTTTCCAGTAAATAAGAAATGCAACTTAAGTCTCACTTGAATAACTCTGTTAATAACAGTGTTATCGCGTTAACAGAGCCATCCTCCTCCTATGACTTCCTGTTGCCTCATTCGTCTTTTCCACCAGTAGTAACAAACGGTTGTCGATCGCATGACTCGGGCGATGCGAAAAAAGTTTTGTCCATTGTAGTTTTTGTGAAATACTCAAATTTTGATATGGCCAAAAAAAACTTTTTATTGAAAAACGTGAGGTTTTTTTCAAAATCGGTACGTTTCCATTCAGTGTATTTATTTTTGAAATTCCAATTTGATTGTAGTATAAAGAAGCTTTGGAGTCCTCGTACTTGAGAAACCACCGTGGCAGCAGGACAGTATTATTTTCTATTGCATTTGGGTTATAGAAACATATGAACGACATGTATGGGTATACGATTGAAAGGTTCCAAATATGTGTGTAGATGAAATTTTTTTCACCTGCCTGCTGTGTGTGTTAGCAGGATAGATATGGCCTGTCTTTATCGCATTAGCCATTAGCTTAATGAGTAAGACCTTTGAGTAATATATTTACTGGAAGGCCTTTTCCACGTCTTTACTAACAGATTTGCCTGCATTTTTTATTTTTATTGTGACACTTATGAAACTTATGATTGTGTTTGTTTTTTTTCCTACACCAGTGCCCATGTGACAGCCAAGAATGACAGCCAAACAAAAGGACCGCTCACCTGGTTTCCCAGAGAAGCGCCCCCTGTTGGAGGCATTGCTTACAGCAAACGACGTCTCTATTTTATTTTATTTTTTTCCTTTTTTAATTTAATCTTTTCATTGTACTGTTTTAGGTTCTTACCTGTGTGTGTCTTAAACTAAATCTATGCAGAGTTATTAAAAAGTCTGAGGGAAATTACTAGGTTATTTTTTCCCTCCACTCACTCTTTTCTGACACTGTTTACTGATTTTTTTTATCATTATTATTTTATGTTTTACTGTCTGTTTGAGTTAATCATCCACATTTGTGAAAATGAGAGCGATTTGTGAATGCTCTACGCTTGAACTTCCACGCGAACTCTCAGGAACGCAGGAAGTTGTTTTTCGATGAGTGTGGTTCGTATTGACGTTTAAGAAAGAGATATTTGCTCTACTGACAGGCCAGCTTATTAAAAGACTACAAAAAAGTACTAACACTGGTCTAAAAATTAAAACACTGGACAGAAATAGTTTACTGTTAGAGAGTCCATTTTTAAAATGATTTATTTATCAAATTAATATATATATATAATATATATATATATATATATATATATATATATATAATATATATATATATATATATGTATTATTAATGCACTTCTTAAAATTATTTTATTCTTTTTGTTTTAACAGGCGACTAACCTGTCGGATGGCGTATGGAGGCAGTGGCACATGCTATTTTTTAAGCGTTTGATACATGGAGATGTGGAAATTTACCCCATAAGCTGATCTCTTCCTGACTTCTGATGTTTTGTGGACGAATGCAGCGAGAATTTGTACGTTAGAAATTATTATATCAGAAACCAGCAAATGTAAAAAGAAAAACAAAAACTAATCTCGCATACATCTACCCCGTTTATTGATATGATGGAACTTTTTCACATTTTGTCACCTTTCATTGGAATTTTGTGTGTCGGAGCAACATAAAGTGGTGTCTTCGTTTTAAAGACATTTTTATTTTTATTTTTTATTTTTTTTGCCTTCACCTTTTAAAATGTTGCTCTTCCAGAATGAACCCACATGTGACACCAAATAAATGACCCTGTTCCTTCTGAAAATAAAGTCTCCCCCCACAGCCTGATGCTGCCCTCACCTGTGTGTCACAGATCTTAACTGACCAGAGCAACTTCTTCCACCCGTTTGACCCTGAGAGCAGCACTTTTCATGGCTTTTTTTTTTTTTTTTTTTTTTTAAACCATCAAATCCAGAGATCAACTACTTTTCCAAAAGCGGTTAGCTGTAATAGATTTTATTTAGGAGTATTAGAGTAAAGATGACTAAATGTGGATTTAACATTTTTGAAAAATAAGTGTAAGCCATTTTCTGCCCCACTTCATTTTATGTTGCTCTCTCAAATAAAATCATCTAAAAAAATCTCTGAAATGTGACACAATGTGGAAAAGTTCCAGGCATGTGAATACTTTTGCGATTTTTGCATAAGGTCCCATAAGTTGGTGTGATGATAGGAAAATAAACACACACACACTCATACAAAACTCATTACAAAGGCTTCCAGCGTAATCTCTCCATAAATATGCAAATGGATACGAGTTAGCTGATGGCTAAGAGATTCCCAGACAACCTGCAGAGCAATAAGAGAGAGATTTAATATTCAAACCCAGTTGTAAAGATGTAAATGTGTGAAATGCAGTGACATCCTGATTGTTTCTTACAAAATCTAACTATCACAAAGGACTGGATCCAGAAGCGGCCTTTGGAGGAGCTTTTTTTTTTCTGTTTGTGATTGAAAGAGGGAATTATTCTGTGTGCACAAATTCGTTCTGCAGCCGTAAAAGCAGGATAATCACGGTTCATCGGATTCTCATAACTTGTTGGGGGGAAGTTGTCGGTTAACCAGCTGCATTTGTAATGCACATCGTTCACAGTCTTCAGTCATAAATATTCTGTGTCTGTAAGGTTTTTTTTTTCTGTCAGGAGTGAAACTCAAAGGGAATATAACCACGGTTTAGACTAATTTTCAACCTGAATATTTTTCAGTTTTTTGCTATTTTACGTGCTTCCTGAGCTTTCGTTTGCCACCGAGGAATATTAACGAGCGTCTCTGGCTGTTTGTGTTGTCGCACCGACGCTTTAGCAACAGTACAAAAAAGGAAGGATGCGATGAGATATTATTTCGGAAATTTGGTTAGATTATATTTTAGTAATTTTTTGGGGGGGAAAAAAAAATCTACATTTTGTACCTGATTTGTAACTGTGTAATTAAAGTACCAGACTAAAACTGTATGTTTCACATGACTTCATATGGTCAGAATGTTACATGGAGGAAAGTGGGTTTAAATTTGGACACTGCACACACAATTGTTTGTGTCGGATCGTCCATTATGTGTGCAGTAATGCAAGTTTTAACGATTGCAAATTAAACACAGCCTTTCTCACAAATGTCTTCCGTGTAAGGTGTGATTTGTGATGCATGCTAATGTTTTTAACGTGAGCATAGAGTTTTATGCAACAAATATCTCTGTACCACATGCCTGTTAACCATTTTTCTAACTCTACCCAAAACGATCACAGTTGACAGGAAAAAATAACCCGACATAATCTGTGTATTGCCCGATTTAAGCAACAGATGCTGCCTATTTTTTTTCATTTTGCTGACTTTATACAACAGCCATGGTTTTTCAAACTGGTGGTAGGTTGTCTTTATTTGGACAATTATTTATGGGGTAAATTCAAATAAACTGTGATGTAGAGCAATGAAGTACCAACAGCCCAAAGGATTCACAAGAAACTGTAAAAGAGACGTACAGCAGAGAAACTGAAAGTAAACCCACTGTAACCATTTTCCAGGTCCAAGTTCAAACATTTTATTTTGCCTTGTACCTCACTTCTTTTAGCCAGTGACAAAGCCTATTTTAAATTGATGTTTTTCAAGAACAGCATTTGTTTGCATCACTATAAAACACAGTGTCACAAAGACAGTTACCTAAAAAAAGAAGAAACAAATTGTTTTTTATTGTCATTTTTATCGTTATCACAATAGTACCATGAAATATCGCAATAAAATTCTTAAATCCATATTGTCCACCTATATCGCCTATGACGACACATTTTAAATCAGTCAGTCACCGCAGCGTTGCTGCATCTTGCATGTAATCTGGATGTAATCTGTTGGCACACCAGTAGATCCAGCTCAGCTCGAGACACAATCAAGAACAAAAGTACAGAACTTGGTTGCATTGTGAATTCCCACGGCGGTAAACGCACCGTTCTGTTATCCAAACAGCGAGGAATGGGCAGAAACAAACTGAGTCATGTAGCTGTTCCTTTAACTCCTTTTCTGTTCCGCCTCTTCAAGCACACCGCATCACATGTGTTCCCAGTCGGGCTGCTGATTCAGCTTTCAGTCAGCTCTTCTTTCACAGTCAGCCCTCATCCGCCCTCCACACACCACCAACAGACCGTGACGCATCTTACTTCACGGACATGTTCCAAAAAACAAATTTGTTGCCACCGTTAAAATAAGATTATTCTCATAAAACTTAAAGCTAGTTTGGAACACTTCAGGCTTAATATGTTGCGTTCAGTTATTAAATCTTATTATGGCGAACCTTAAGTTTAATAGTCATCTCCGAAGAGTTGTTGGCTAACCTTTTTACATGTGATGGCATCTGCAGTAGAGGAAGTTTGTCTTTATCTCCTGTGGTAAGGTTATACAGTTAGGTTACACAACAGAGCAATATCACACGTCAACCAACCACGTAGGGTGAGGTTTGCTGAAATTCTGGCATGGTTGTGACCTCGTAATGTACAGGACGGCATGTACACCATTATCTACTGTTCAAAAATGCAACATTAAAATGCAAGATGTTTTCTTTGAGATTCTCGCTGAATCTGGTTTGTGGAGGAGAACAAATCACTGGTAGAGCTTTCACAGGCTGCCAAATTACAGTTCACTGGTGAGCGTAGTTACTTTAATGGTCCTCCACTGTTAGATAAAACCATTTTTACTGTTGGGTGTATGAAATATTCATGCGATGAGTTGCAAAAGGCTTCCTAATTCTCACTGCCTAGCGCAATAAACTCACACACTGTATGAGGAAATGCAGGATCACAAAGACGGTGTGGTTTATTCTTTCCCATTAGCCGCATTGCAGGAGCAAAATATCTGGATATGTATACAACCAGAACTCTCACTCAAGATTGTTTGAAGTGTCAGAGATGATTTTAACACTTAAAACATACGGTTTGAAAGGCAAATGTGTCCGTCATTGTGTTTAGACTCTGACAGACGGTGTTTCCTGAGGACACACGGCTGTTCAGTGGTGACAGATGGCTGTTTAGTGGCGAGTGTGGTTGGCCAAAGAAGTTCTTGCACAGCTAAAGTGACCGGGGTGGCATGTGTTACAGCATCTCTTTAGACCAATGTGAATGAGATGGAAGAAAGTTGTGTGGTGCTGCTTCCTCTTAAACCTACCCTACTGCAGCAAGAGCAAGAAACACTCTGCGGCACAACCTCTTTATCCAGCTACTGGCCTGACAAACTCGTACATCAATTGAAATGTTGTCTGCATATATAGAACTTGGATCATCGGTATAGCTGAGTTTCTGCCCTCCATGGCACCCATCCCCCAGCATCCTCCCCACACAGCTCCTTCAGACTAGCAGCAGCAGCGATAACAACTGAAGATAACACAATGAGTTGATTGTGCTATAAAAGTGCCTTATTTTGCAGGGTGAAAAAAAAACAATGTATGATATTGTTGTTCTGGCTTCTAGTTCCATCCATCAGTTTTATGCTGGTTCCCAACCACCATCAACCAGGATGGTGTATTCATTACTGGTTGGGGTTAGAGTTAGGATGGCCTATGGCAAACTGCAAACAGGACCTGTTCCAGCTTTCCTAACATTCTGAATTTCTTCATTGCTACTAGCCCATAAGGGCCAGATTTGAGGAGTACATGACTACAAAATGTATTTTAAGCAAAAGTAGCTTCACAGCATTATATTTTTTACCCATACTTGAGTAAAAATATGTTAAAATAGTGATACTCTTACTTGAGGAGAATTTTTGGGTACTCTACCCTCCTCTGGATTTAATGAAATCCATTTGTAGCGCACGCAATCAAGCAAAACAAAGACCCTCGTCAACATGAAGGAACCCCAACATTCCACTTGGGGGCAGCATTGTAAAGGTATTCCAACATTTCCTCTGTTCCAGACCAAAATTAAAAGCAGATGTGCAAAGAAAAAAATGAAAGCAATATAAGACGACCAAATATCCCTACAGCGATCAGATAACATATCATTAGACCCACTCAGTTCGCTTATTTTCTGACCGAGGCTATTAAAACATATTTGAAGCACACAAGAGAAAATTTCAGTGGCTCTCTTTGGAGTTAACTGGCAGAGAAAGTTGAGCCAAAGTGTAACCCACTGTAATTCCTTGTAATTTGACACAAACACATGTAATGTCTGCTGACTTCAACTTCAAACTTAAATAAATAATAACACAAACTACAATCAGTTTATATCATTTTTTTAATCAATTATATATATATATATATATATATATATATATATATATATATATATATATATATATCGTACATATATATATATATATATATATATATATATATATATATATATATATATATAT
>NW_015113716.1:146242-156623 GCF_001443285.1 Poecilia latipinna | reverse complement strand
TATATATATATATATATATAGGTACGATTCATCTTTTTTCATTCGCTGTGCATATATTTCTACATGAACAAAGTAAGTGGGCGGGGCTAATACTTCTTCAGTCACGGTAATTGGTCAACAGTTTAGTTGCTGTCCAGGTGAGCCAATCAGATGAAACATAATGACAGTTGTTTCATCAGTGACAGTATTACAGGAAATATTAAGCAGCTAAGAATTGGAATGACGATATAATTACATAGAAAGCTTACAATTTAAAGATTTGACTAATGGTTTCAAAAAATAATTAGGTATTTTAGGAATGTTTGACACACAAATTTTAATTATACTCGTTTATTATTTATTCAATGCAGATATCGCATAAAAACACATTTAAAAATGTCTTTGCTATTTAACTTATTTATTATTATTATTAAATTGTGACACTTTTATCCAACGACCCAATCATACAGATTGACAGGGAGGAGCTGAAAAGCAGTTAACTGCTCGACGGAAGGAAGCGGAAATAAACGTCGAAAACCTTCTGCTACCAGCTAGCTTCGGGCTCACAGGACAGGGCTGTAAGCGACGTTGTACATACTGTGGGGGTATCTCTTAAGAGGAAGCTGGGAGAGCGTCAGACACAGCAAAGGTTTTTTTTTTTTGCTTTTTACTTGGGCAGCTTCGAAACGGAATACTACAAGTGGTAAGACACTCTTCTGTTTCTCCTGTTTACACAGACAAAACGTGTAGTCCGGTAATTTCTCGACGCTTAGTCAAGTTCGGCAATGTTCTGAGCTAGCTGCGCCTCTACGCTAGCAACAACAGCTTGCGCTATGAAAAAAAGGTGTTTTCTTCCCTTTTCACGTTTGCCAGAATTTCCCCGGTAGGGGCCTAAGTTTGTTAATGTTTCGTTTTCTCGTCGTTTTCCCTTTCACCACATCTTCCATAAAAACGTCGTCGTCAGTTTGCCGCCGGTTGAATTAGATGGGAGTAAGTTTGAGAATCACATCGCAGTTATTGTTGCCCGACCGTTAGCCGGCATGCTAACTCTAACGTTCTAGAACAGTGGGCGCAGTCTATTCCCTGGAACGGAATCGATCTTTTCTTCTTCTTTTTTTTCTCATTTAGAGCCCCAAAAAGTCAAGAGGAAACGGTTCGTACGTGCCCTGTTGTCTAAAACGGGACAGACACTATCCTGCCCGAATTTATCCTCATGGCCTGGGAATCGAATGCTGATGGCGTTTGAAATTTTTGAGGGTATTTTAATGATCCGTTTCTCTGTCGAACCTCGGCTGCCAAACGTTTGTAACGGCACAACTAATTTTGCTGTGTTTGCTCCTTCCTGCTAAAATAGTTTTGCATACCGTTCTCACATCACGACATGGGTTGTTTTTATTTATTCCACGTTAAGAGTTATGGTTTGAACTCTGTTGCTTTTAACTGCTCGGTGACAGTTTGTCTGATATCTGCGTCCACTTTAATGGACTTATTTGCACCAGAGCAGTATTAGTGGAAGCTCATCAAAACGCTACCCGAGGCGCCCCGGGAAGACAACATAATAGGATAACGCACCTTTTATCCCCTAACTCGGGACAACTTTTAGGTTTAGTCACCGTATCGTTCTCGGCTCTGTTTCACAATCAGTTGACTTTTTTTTTTTTTTTTGGTTGTTTGGTGGGTTCTGCTCAGGAAATGGTGTTGGAATTATCTCTGATTGTAGTAAAAATGTCGTACTTTTTTCTTTTTTGACTGTTGACAACGGAAGTGGATGTCTAAAGCAAATCGTAATTAGATGCAGCGATTGGAGGGACTTGTGGAAGAGTTCCCAATCACAAACAAGCTCTGACCTGCTGATTCTGTTTACAGGAGATTCCAATTTTGTCTTCCAAAGCTCACAAATCTCAACATTCTTCTTTTTGGTCGAGCCAGATCTTTTCCTAACTTGGTTGTGCATTAATTTGCCACAAAATATACATTTTACTGTAATTAATATTACATATCATTGCATATCTACACAGAACATGTGTGTTCTCTGCTTTGTGTCTGTAATCAAATATCATACATTAAACCTTGTTTCTGCAACAGATGTCAGTATTTAAATCACATTTTACAGAAAATTAGTGCAGTATTAATCAGATTTATCCTCATTTTTACTTCCTTGCAAGCTGATTTAGTCAACGTTTTTCTTGTTTTCCACACGTGAAAATGCAATATGAGTCAGATCACACGACTGTCTGCAACCGAAACTGTCTGACTTGATGTTTACTAGAAAAAAGAAGCGGTTTTTTTTTTATTATTATTATTTTTGCTGTCGGTTGGATTAACCATTCCTTCATTTCCTGCAATCACGTAGGAATTTAAAGTGGCCTTTATGTCGAGCTTGATTATTAATAATTGATGTCTGGACTACAGCCAGCGTCACCCAGTGTGACAGAGAGAGAGAGAGATCTGAATCTGTTACGTTGCTGCTTTTTCAGAGTTGGCATGATTTGCAAGATTAGACTTTTAGTTTCTGATTTAAAAATACCACTGTTCAAAAGCGAAATTATCCGGTTCTGTTTATCGTCAGATTTCTTCTTTATCTGAGTATTTTTTGCAGTTTTACTTAGAAATGTCTTGTCGATTACGTTTTCGAGGACTGTCGGATATTAGTGACGAAAACGACACTTAAAAACTCAAAAAGCGACGATGTGGGCATGAGGTCCTAATGGAACAACAGTCTTCATTCAAAACATGCAGCATCAATTATTGATAATGTTATCCTTTCAGTTATAACAGCGATTATGGATACAAAGTGTCTTAGAATTTTTGGACACAGACCGAAGCAAAAAATCTGCTAAACTAACTAAATTTACTAATCACTTTCAAGTAAATGTGTCTTTATCTCTGAAAAATTCTCTATAGATTCATTTGTTGTCTCTCTTTCGAGTAAAACTGGGTGTGTAGCAAGCTAATATTAGCCAGTTAAGCTATCAGCCTGTGGTAGTTGCTTAACAGAGATGCTGCTCAGTTTGCTAACTGTAGTCTTTTTAAAACTGCGTAATTTTAAAAGCTGTTATGTTTGCTCCTTTAGTTTCTTTGAGTTTTTTTTTCCTCTTCTTCAGCCAGCTGGCTGACGGTGTGCAGCAACGTGTGGGATGCTTCACACTTCAGTAGGAAACTCTTAACTCCCACCATTTCCGCTGGCATCTCATTTAAAGGAACAGTACATAATATAACGGACACATTCCCACAAAATATCGCTGAACCCGTTTTAATCTGGAGCTTCATTTCCTGGAGTGAAATTTAAATGTAAAATTTTTAACTAATAAGTTACGTCTAGTGAAAGCTTGGGAGATGCGTCTCTTAGCAACCGTAACCACATGTGCACGCACATGGCTGTAGCAAATATGACAAGATGTCACTGTGAAGGATAACAAAGGAGATGACTAACTGAAAATGTTTGATAACCAGCTGCTCTGAAATGTTCAGCCCAATCATAAAGGTCCACTTTTAATTTAATAGTTTCTCAAATTTTGACACTCCTGCCCCCACCCCCTCAGATTTGGCTCCCATTTTTTCACCTCTGATGTTTCCTTATAACCACAGGCCCTCGTGCAGTCACTCCGTAAAACAGAAATCTGAGCTGTAACTGCGCTGTCCTGTGTTTGCAGGTGCTGTCCTGTGACCTTTATGTAAGGTCAAAGCCCTACAGGAACGGGTCATCGACGGGAGGAGAGACTCGGAGAAAAGCTGACGACCACGGAGGCCAGGACAGCGCGTCGGTTGCCAAACAGAAGAGTAACCACAGCCGAGTTGTTTTGCTGCGAGTCACCAAGACCATGGAGGCCATCGCCAAATACGATTTTAAAGCTACTGCCGACGACGAGCTTAGTTTCAAACGCGGAGAGGTCCTCAAGGTAAGCGTCGGCTCGTTAGTTGGCTGATGAACAGACTTATGTATGTTGGGAGAACATAAAATGTTGGAGATGATTCACCTGGTTTTGTTTTGGATTTAAATGGAGGCTTGACAGCAGCGGTATTCTGAGAAAAGCTGCACTGAAAAGAGAGAACATTCTCCCTTGTGCTGCTAATTCTAGCAACTTTCATGCAGGATAAGTTTTTAAAAAATGGCTGGGTTTTCTATTAGATGAAAACGATCATTAAAATAGAAGGTAATTATTGTACAAAGGAAGCCAAATTGAAGTTTAGAGACTAATAACAATTTAAGGAGTTTTTCTGGATCTACTTAACAATTTATGCTTTCTGATGTATTTGTTCACAAAATAAGGTTTAAGATTTCACTTGAATTCAGTTCTGAATCTCCTTTGCCATCTTTAAGGATCCTATTTTCTGTTCTTGGCTGTAAGTTTGATCAATTTTTCTCTCTGGAGAATCAACTGTTATCTGTAGTAAGGACAGAAATAAAAGGACTTCTGTTAAGCTTCCAATTGATTAAATTGGGTTAGCTTAAGAAGAACACATGTGAAAAGCCACTCAGCTCTGTGGGCTTTTAATGGAATCTGTCTGAACAACAAAATGCTTCTACAGGCAGCACTGGATTTACATTGATGCAGGAGGAGTTTGCTCATTGGTTTGGCTTTTACAGAAAATTATACACTTCAAACAATGTTAGATTTAAAATATTTTTTATGTAACACTGGGCGTCGAGGATTACTTTACTGTTCTTACAGGGGGATCAGTGCTGTTTCAGCAGAGAGTATTGGAAAGACTTCTTATCTCAGCAGGAGGCCTAAAAGCACAGAGAAAGTCAGCTTAGGAAACGCTGAGCCAAACAGGACTTCTACCATATTTGCCTAAGTGAAGAGAAAGCATTCTACTCCTCTTAAGTTTAACAGCTTATGTAAAACTGCTTTTTCTTTTGTTTAAATTTTTTTTCTAACTGTCCAAAAAGTTGACAGGGAATATCACCTTTTTTCTTTTTTTCTTTTTTCTTTTTTTGTTGTTGTTTCAGAATTGGACATTATGTATTAATTGGTTTCTGTGGAAATGTGATCAGTGATTACCAAGACTGTTTGGTCTTTTATGTCTTGTTGGAAAATAAATTGAAGTAAAAAAAAAAAATACAGTAAAAGGATATTTAAAGGGTGCACTGATAAATTGGCCTCAATTTTCTTAATTTTGTGTAATCTGATACCGGCTGTTGCTTACACAGGGTGTCTGCGCATCCTTAAAAATCTTGAATTTATCTATCTAAAATTAAGGCCTTAAAATGTCTTAAATGTATTGAGAGAAAAAAGTTGGCCTTAAATATGTTAATCAGAAGTCTTAAAATTTGTTGTCAGAATTATGTAATGTAATTTTATGTAGGTTCCTCTATTTTTGCAGGACTGCTGCGCAAAACAGTCAGACATCTTCACTAGGCGGTTGAGAATACTGCTTAGTAGCTGCTAATTTATTATGCGAGGTTAAAGCTAGCTAGCTTACTTCCATCCATCATATGTAAAGGCAAATTTATCACCAGTTGGTGGACAATGACGTCTTAGCCATTGGACAACTCCTTATGCTAACCCATATAATTGATTTATTTGCAGTTTTGTGCATTCCAGTCTCACATTTTCTTCAGAAAGGTCTTAAATATGAGATGGTGAAATCTGCAGAAACACTGTACAGGAGAAACCTGCCTCATCCTTCAGACTTCATATTGCAAGTGTGCAGTTAACACATCCCAACTTGGCAACCCTATTGCTGTATTTTTTTATTTTTTGTTTTTTTGTAATACAAAAAATCGGTATTGGTCAAAATTGGAACTGGCAGGTCAGGTTTTTGAAAAATCAGTGGTTGGCCAGAAAACTGCAGTCGGTGCACCCCTAGATATATATGTTGACAAAATGTGACAAAAGATGAAAACAATTTGGTTATTTTTGCTTTTTTCTTACTAGTTTGGAAACGCAAGTTTCCAAACACTTATAAAAAATACTTAGACTTTTTTGTTTTTACTTTTTATCTGTAGAAGTCAGCCAGATATTTGCAGAAAAATCCCTAACACTGACACACACTTTTAAAAAACCCATCACATTCAGAGCCATGGAGTTGCAGTATGTAGAGATTTTTTTCTTTCTATTTTTTTGAGCCTTTTTAGTGGGATGAGTGAGGATGTTTTAGAACTCCTTACTGTAGTTTCTATTCAGAAGAAACTTTTTTTTTTTTTTTTTTGAAGGTTGTCTCAGCTCATCTCTTCTGCCTTCAGTTTGGTCACGACTTGAGCTCACATAAAACATAGTCGGCATTAAAAGGGATGCTTGGTTTTTTTTTGTTTTTGTTTTTCTCCTCAAGTTTTTCTGGCTTCCAGTTTAGTAGCTTGATAATATGATAATCATATTAATAAAACGTATAACCATTTCCAACTTTGACTACTCCAAATAAAACTGTAATTTTGATTTGGACAAATCAAATTCCTCATGGAGAACTGACCACAGATGGGAACAGCTCCAAGAAGCTGAGGTTCAGCCTTACACAGCCTTATGGCGTGTAAGGCCGTTTTTTCCTCCGAGACCGTCCACCCTGCGTCCTGTGGGTCCATCACCAGCGCTATCTGCTGATGCTAATACTAAACAGCTCCGCTCCCAATACAAAGAGTGCCTCTCATAAGAGGACGACCCCATGTTAAGGCTTTGCATGTATACAGCATCCCTTAATCTCACTCTATTTTCAGTATCACTCAGAGATAGTGGCTACGTTACTAACATGGGCTCTTATCTTGATGGTGCATAAATCAACCTTTTTCCACCCACGACGTAGAGGCTTGGCAGATATTCACTTTTACCAAAGGCGTGGTGTCATTTGATCTTTACGTAGTTGCTTTTTTTTTTCTCTCTCTCTCTTTGCATTAGATGATCTTATGTAATTTTTGGTTTTTAAAGATTTAATTTATAGAAAATTGTGTTTCCATAGTTCAGAGTGATGTCAGCGAGCCCAGGGCTGCCATCTCTTGTTTTATTGATTTTATTTATTTATGGGTTTTGAATTCAGGTTAACACAATGATGAAATGTAAGTGTCAGGCAATTATTTATTTATTTTTTAATTACCAAAATAGTCATAATGTTACAAAAATAGAGTTGAAATGATACAAGAATAAAATCATAATATTAGCAGGATGAAGTAATTTTTTTGAAAACTCCATCACGAAAAATAAATTAATCATACAGGCTTTTCTCACCAAAACGACTTTTCTTGTAATTTTAAGACGTTCTGTTAAAATTTTGTCTTCATTCTGTTGACACCATAGCTACATTTTTGTAATTAAACAAAAACCCTCATAGTCTAAACAACACCTTCAAGTCTGTCGATTCTGTTTGTATTTGTGTACTGCATGTACTTTTTTTTTATTTTATTTTTTTTAAAGCACTGTTGCCTCACAGCAAGAAAACCTCCAGCTCAGCTCCCTTCAGAGCGCCCAGGTTCTTCCATCCATGCATACATTGTTTGTTTTCCGCATCTCTGCAACCAACCTAAAAGCTGGCTGTTCCTTTTAAAGCGAAAGAAGACACTATTTTCAAGCAGGAAATTAAAAATTGACATGAATTTTATTTTAATCTGTCTGATCTGATACTTTTCTCATCGTCAGTTTTGTCAAACGTTTAGCGTCATTCAGAGATTTATAGGTATTGGTAACGCTACCAGCTACATGTGTTAAAAGTTTATATTCACATCTGTGTTAAGGAAGTCCAGCTTAACCACTTAACAGCAATCGTATTGCATTTCTTTCCCGTTTTACAATCATGACGTGTTGTTGGTGCGTATGCATACTGTATACAAAGCACATTTCCATCGTTATCTGTACACGACAGGCAGATCTGTTGAAAAACCCTTCCTGTTTTTTATTTTATTTTATTTTTATCTCTTCAATCAGTTTTAGTCGATAGGTTGTTAAAACCAGCAGGTTTTCAATCTTGTTTCATTACGACGTTGTGCTAAACAACCTTGAAGACTTGCGTTAAATATTCTTATAGTGCAAAATGTAAAAGTTTAAGGAGTTCTGCCGTTAGTTGAAGCAGAGTAGCTTGGTTTCACAAAATGACATCTCATCATGCGTGGACAAAAAGGGGAAGTTTCTTGCCTTTTGAGATCCTTTTTTTTTTTTTTTGGTCTTTCTGTGTAAGTGTCTGGTCTCGCTTGCAGATGTCTCCACAACTCATTTGCATGTTTGTGTATTTAACCATTTTCTACCTTTCTCTGGGTTTAGGCCAAGTGGTTCAAGTTGCCCGCGTGTACACATTCAGTTGTAAATTACATAATATACCAACCTGCCATTATGAACATCTGAGGTCGACTTGAGCCAGATGTCTTTCCACATTACTGTCAATTTCATCCAAGGAGAACAAACTTAATCAATTTAGCTTTCTTTTTTCTTTTTGTTCATTTGCTGTGTGAGCAAATGGTTTTGGAGTCGCACAGAACAAGCAAAGTGTAGGCCACAGTGACGTCTTGTCGTTGCCTTGAGCGTTGGACACTTGTTCTCATTTCCTCTTTAAATAAATAAAGATTAACAGCCTTTATAGCTGACCGAATTTGCTCCTATTAGCAGATCGCTGAACCATGCCCTGGCAGCATGTCTTACAATCCCTCTTTATCTGTACGGAACCTACTATTAGTTCATATTGTTATATAGGATCTGATGATGAAATGGGACATTAGTTTTTTTTTTTTTCTCATGAAGCAGGGCTGAGGTGCGACTTGCCCGTGGACTGAAGGGTTTGTTCCTTCACTTCCTGTTTGTTCTATTTGGCACTATATCTGAACATAACACTTTTAATTGTGTGTTCATTCAAAAAAAAAAAAAAAAAACAAGGAACAACCCCCCACCCACCAGTGACCTTTTTAGTTTTTTAACCTCCTACCTCCCAAACACACAAATGACCTTGGACTTAACGGTACAGGGATTGCCTGAGGAAGAGACAAAACATTTCGAAACACACTTTGAAAATATCCATGTAGGCATCGATCTAATCCTTAAACTTTAGAAACTGAACAAAATATGACTAGATTAGTGATTTTTCAGCTCTTATGCAGCAGAAATGGCAGTAGATTTATTTATTTATGTTTTTTGTACAGCTTTTAGGTCAGTGACCTGATCAGTACTTTAGATGTTTAAAAAAATCCTATGTTGTTAACAGCTTTCCAGTTCCCAAGAATCATCAGGGTCTTCCAGAAGTGCTTAGACTAAAAATAAAAAAAAAAACCTTTAAACTTAATTAGCAATGGAGCTAGAGATTCTGAAACCAGGCTAATACAGGCATGCTAGAATAACTTAAATGACTGTAATCATTACTGAAACCTAAAGTGCATCGAAGGGTTGTTGGAATATATATATATATTATGTCCCATTGAAACCTTCATGAAGGACATTGACCTGTTTGAGAAACCTGAGCCAGAGTCGGGGAAAATCTGAATTGCGTATTCGGTGTACCACGGCAACCCGTCGTCTGGTCTGTGTAAGCTCTTTGGCTTTGCTCCATTTTCAAGTATTACTGCTAAACCGTCGTCGATTTCTCCCATCTTTGTCTCGTTGCAGCTCAACAAGCTCTGGTTAATGCTACAGTTTCGCTGCTTTCACATCCTCCTCGATCTCTTTTTCTCTCTGTCTTCCAACCCCCAGCAGCTTCCTGTATCTAAAAGAAAACTCCCACCAACTTTACATGCACACTGTAGAAGTTGGTGGAGTTTCACATTGCAACGTTGTGTCTCTTGAAGCTCTTTCATAATCACTTCTTGGAGCCACAATTTACAAATCGGCGGTTATAGAATTACATTATTGATAATGATGGCGCTTAAGTCCATTGCGCTCCTAAGATCCCTGTTTTTTTTTTGTTGTTTTTTTTTTTAATGATTCATCTTTGCATGTTAATGCTTTGCATATTGATTTGACCTCTATTGTACTTGATGAGGAGTAACAGATCAGCGCTGCCTTGTATGTTTGGAATTTCTTTCGAAATCTTAGTCTAATTTAAGAGGTTTTTCCTTTTTTTTTTTTTTTTTTTTTAAAATCTACAATTTCCCACTCTTTTGCTGAATACTCTTTTTAAATAAGTCTCATATTATGCTGTTTAAAATGGATCCTCAGATTCTGCAATTTCCATCTGTTTCAACACGCGAAGCAACAGCTGTAACGTTTTCCCTTTGCACTTTTGCACTAGAACGTTGCTTACTACTCTCCCAACCAATCAACTTTCACGTTGCTGCACATTTTTATCAGCAAAGAGACGGTTTGACGTATCAGCTGAGTTTCCTAGGGCTTGCCTTCTCTCCCACTGTAAATCTCTTCTCCAGAAATCCTGTTATCTTGCATAAAATAAAATTGCATCTTTTTTTGATAATTTCTTTTTTTTTTTTTTTTTTTTTTTTTTTTTTTTTTTTTTATTTTTCCTATTTTCATTGACTGAATTTCCTCCACGATCTTAT
>NW_015113716.1:119717-143262 GCF_001443285.1 Poecilia latipinna | reverse complement strand
TGTAAATTTTTTTTCCAAAAACCCTTTTTTTTTTCAAAAAAAAAAATTTCATTTTTTTTTTAAATTTTTTTTTTTTTTTTTTTTTTTTTTTTTTTTTTGTCTTTTCGTTATTCTCTAGATTAGACCAGCTAAATGCCTGCCTGAATGATTCACTTTTAAAGCAGTACTGGGAACATGTAAAACCTCAAATATTAGCTTATTTTAGTAATGGCAGTGCTGTTTGTTTGAACCTTTTTCTGCCTTGTCTGTGTAGTGAAAGCATGAGCACAAAGTCAACACATAGCATGAACAATTGTGCATTTAAGCTTTTTTTTTTGCACCAGCAAATACCTACTACTAAGGCTAAATGGCTGCAAAGCCAGGCAACACTTCTTTTTGAGGTAAAATCTGTTAGCTGAAATTGCTAAAATGCTCTTTTTGGGTTTTTCCCCCCCGCTACATGTTTCTTTGTATCTGCTAAGACAAAGCAAGATTGAGTATATATTGTTGGGTTTGAGCTGTAAGTAGCCAAGTGGAAGATCTGTTAATCACTGAAAGATGACCAGCACAGAGTACATGTCCCCTACAAAAATAGGTTCTACACAGTACCTTCCAATAGTTTTCACACCCTTTGAACTGTCTCACTAGTTCTCGTTACAACCTCAGATTTTATGTCGTCAAGAAGTACAGCATAATTGGGAAGTAGAAGAACAGTTAGGTTTTTGCAAATTTCGCTCCGTTTAGTAAATTTTGTCTTTCTCTGTAGACTGTCACGTGTTCCCCAACGTAAAAACCAATGAACATACCAGAGACATCAGAGATAAAGTTGTGGAGAAGTTTAATGGACTGGTTAGTGGTGGGGGAGTATTATCAGAAGCAGCCAAGAATTTGATAGTAGCAATAGAGGAGCGGCAAACATCCACACTACAGCAGGAACAGTCTGATAGCCATAGGGGTGCACCACTGAATACTCCGATTTCCTTTAATTTTGGATAACAAGCTTTGGCTTTTCATTCCATGAATCTGTTGGCACTAGAAGAAAGCCATAAGAAGTTCCCTTAGAAGTCCACCCACTAGACGCCAAACATGTGGAAGAACGCGCCCTGCTTTTCAACCTACTTGTAAAACATTATTGCTTTGTTTCCAGTGCGCAGTACAGTATGGGTTGGTGCAGTTTGGTATGCTATTTTATGGTCCGACGTATTCAGAAGAGTGTTTCCACCAACAGTTGGAACTGGACAAATGTCCAACGTGGCATTATACTAGTGTGACTTTAAAAGTGATCCAGTAGTACGTCTCTTCTTGACACAAGCAGTGATGGCTTTTCTGTTACTGAATCAACAGACTGACGCCAATAGCGTCACCCTAACTCTACCATTTAGAGTTGGGGTACTGTCTTATACAGTAAAAAACACTGTATGAAGACAGCTCATTGTTAGTTATTGCCTTGGGCAATCTGTTCATTTTTTGGGTTCTAATTCAGGTTTTCTGTATAATTTTTCTTGAATTACAATTGAAACGGATAAAATACCTTACCAAACCGCTTGGTGTAAATGAAGCAGATGTGTGGTAGAGAACTAAGCACTCCATGCCACTCTGAACACTCAAAGCCCATAAGAGACGATTTTTCTTCCCCATAAATAGGACAGGTTGTCAGTGGATGCGAAACTTGATTAAATTAAATGCAGCACAATCCTGGGAGAAAACCAGGTTGAGACTTCAAAAGACTTGATAAGGATGGAGGTTCCATGGAGGGTTACATCAAAGGACATTAATGGTTTGGAATTATTTAGTCACAATTTAGACCTAAATCTAATAGCGAAACACGAGCAAAGCAGAAAAATTGACTTTTTGACGTTTTCCATCCAATCGGGCAGAACTTGAGGGAGTTATGAAGAAGAATTGAGTGTGAGAAACATGATGCCTCTCCAGACTGGCAACTTTAACTGCAGCAAAAGGTGCTTCTACAAAGCATTGACTCTTGTTGTAAGAATATATTGATCACTATCCACTTGGGTCTATCATAAAATCCCACGAATATGCAATGAAAGCTTTCACAAAGCACAGGAAAACGGACTGAAATGCACAGGTTGGCTGTTCCTGACTGAAGTAAAAAAAAAAATAAAAAAAAAAAAAACATAAAACATCTCATTGTTAGTCATTGCCTTGGGCAGTTTTTTTCATTTTTGTGTTGCAATTCAGGTTTTCTGTGCAATTTACTTTTTTTTTTTTTTAAATGTATAACCTGGGTTCACAGAAAGTTCCTCCACATCCTGTCATCGAGTTCTGCAGAAGCCTGTTAGGGACACATCACTTGAAATAAGGCGTGTTGAGGCAGGAACACTCTTAACACATGCAGTGAAGTTGTAATCAATTGAACATTTAAAGAACAAGACTGTTTCAGTGGGGAAAAAATGAACTGCTGGTTTGCTGATGTGTAGAATGTTAATCAAAAAGTTAAGGGTGTGAATGTTAAAACAATAGAGGGTTACAGCAAAATGTTCTGTCACTTTCTAGTCACGTTTCACTATGCAGAATAAACACTTTAGGTGCTTCAACACCAACCCTGCTTAGTCCGCTTTAGTCAAACTCTAATTTGTCTAGAACTTGGTTTGGGGAAGTTTGAATGTTCAATCAAACTCTGATGTGCCTAAAAACCTTGACGTTATCTCTGGCGAGGTTCGAATGCAAAAAAAGTAGGAAGCAAACTGTAGTGCAGGGCATTGTGGGTAAATGCAACCAAAACGAACACGCGAGTCTTGCCCTAGCACAGAGGTTCCCAAACTGTGGGACGCGCCCCTTGGGAGGGTGGGGGGCGCTGTGCCATTGCAGGGGGGCGCGGGAAGTCGTCTGGATGGAAAAAAAAAAAAAAAGATGAACACTGTATGCGCTGGGTTTTTACCTTAGAATGACCAACTCTCTGTTATTCCTCTGTCAATTTAATACAGTAGGGGCTTCCACACTTCCCATATCTGTGTCCTCTGTCACTTTTATCAGCAGTTAAAACTGTTTAATCCGTTAACATGTCACAACCTCTTTTTCCGAGTCGCCTTTAAACGCAACATGAGCGCTACGACGCTCGCGCTGGGTTTTACACCCATGCGGCAGCGACGGAGACCCGCTGCTGCTGTGCAGAGATACTCAGGTGTGTTAGAATCATGGCAGCAAAACACAAAGAACTTTTCAGTTTTCCCCAAACTAACAGACTGATTTGAGTGAAGCTGTTGCAGGTAAAGTTAGCTAAAAGCTGGCTAGCTAGCTAATATCAATTCAGCACCTTTAGCTTGTAGGCTACTGGTGTTGTCTATGTTCAGCTACGATTCATTTTGTCCCCAAAAAAGTTGATTCCCCCTGTTCGTCTGGAGCCGGGGCTGAGTATAACAAGGAGTCTCTAAGAATCCATCCTCCACCCCCTCTTCACTGACACACATCGTTCAACCAGGCAGCTATTTGTAAGCCATACGGGGCCCCAGAAATAGTTTGGAAACCAGTGGGGGGACCCAGGAGAAAAAGTTTGGGAACCACTGCCCTAGCAGGAGAAATTGCCTGTTTTGCAACCGCTTAAATCTTGACGCTGCTCCATTTTTGTTTTCATTTTGTGAAGATGGAAGTTGTCTTCAGAGGTTTTTTGTCGTTTCCTTGTCTGGTTCTTGGTGCAGCGCCACCACAGGCGAGGAGGAGAACAGGTCTTTCAAAGTGTTTGGTTTGAGAGACACAAAGAGAACAGCACCAACTGAGAATGTAACAAATGTTGCAATTTTGGTCCCCAATTAAACAGAGTTTAAAACCCTCTTAGAGGAATGCCCTCTCTTCTTTTCTTAACCTTTAGGTCCCTGAACTGATCACAATGGGGTTCTGTTTGCTTTGTATTGCTCTTGCTTGCATTTTATTTGCATATGTTATGCCATCTTGTTTTTGCTTTTCTTTCCTCAACAGTCCCCCCCCCCCCCTTATCCCCTGAGTGTCAAACCAGAGAACTGTAATTAGGTCTCACTCCTCATCTCCATATCACTCCCTGCAGATGTGCCATAAAGACGTCAGCTGCTGTATTTAAAGATTAAATTATTCGCTCTGCATGTTCTTTACACACGTTTCCTTCCTTTTCCATCTAACGAGAACAGTCCAAAGAGAGACTTGTTTAATGTGTTTTTTTTTTGTTTTGTTTTTTTCTTTCCCTTCATAGTTCGATTTACTAATCTGGCTAAAGTGGCCTATATTTTACCACATAAATGAAAGTAGAATGGTCCAGATTATGCAGATTTCAGATGCCAGCATTAAAGGCTTGTGGCACTAAAACAACAGCTGTTTAGTAAAGCTGCACTTTGCATCTAACAGCTACAAGATTGGTGTTAATACCTTCTAAACCCAGCGGTTGCTCCAATACAAACACACTTGACATCGATTTAAGGTTGTGTTTTGTTTTTTTCCTCACTTCTCAATTTAGTGTAAAGTTCACCATTCGTTCCCTTGCTTCTAAAAGTGACCGTGTGTATAAATTGCCTCAAGCTGAACAAAGAACAGAACGATGGCTGTATTTAAGGTCCCCTGGAGAAAAGGTTGTATTCAGTTTGTTTTGGCCGTTTAGTTTAAAGGTGTAATGTTCGCTTTTTGAAGCTGTGACTTTGTGGTCTAACATGGCAGTGGTCCATTGTCGTCTTGTGTTTTTTTTTTTTTTTTTAGATGCATCTCAACATTCATCCTAACACCTCCAGGTTATTTTAAATCGGCACACTAATGCTTCATCACCCATTTTGAAGACTTAATCCCACAGGCATCGTCTCTTGCTGTGCTGACTGGTGGCTGTTGTGGGCGTGAATCATTCAAAGATGTGAAGCTGTCACTGGGATCCTCACTGCTGTCTGTACATAAAAAAGAATCACTTTGTTGTTGTTTTATTACAATTGTTTGATGATGAAATCTCTTACTTCTTGCTAATCCACAGATCAACTGAAGATAAAATTCTACTTTCTGTCCCTAAAGCTGGTGTAATTTTTACTGAGCAAAAAAAAAAAAAAAAAAAGTTTTAATAGGGTGTTCATCTTTTTATTCGTCTTGATTTCAATGTTAAACTTGAGAAAATTAAGGTGTATAAAAACGTTTTAGGTCAATTCGTTTGTTGTTTACATGAGTCGAGTCGAGGTGGCGTTCCAGCATGGCAGCAGATTCATTCTTTTAATCCAAAATTCAAACTCCTAAGTAGTTGGCTGCTGAGTGCAAAGGTTGGGTCAAACAGGAGCTTAGCTTGTCTTCTATTGGTGCGCACGTTTTTATTGAGTTGTGGGTAGTTAGTGTGTCAAAATGCTACGCCACAATTTCCTTCAGGACTTCAGTTATACTTCTTTGTCAACGATGTGGTGCGAGTTGAGTTTAGGTTATGTTTAGGGTAAATTTCAGATTGAAAAATAAAAGGAAATCAAAACAAATTTCTTGTGAAGTTAGAAAAGTGTGTGTGTGTGTGGTGGCTGTTTTTCTGGCACTTCTGATTATAAAGCGTGAATCATAAACACTTGATGTTTGTATAAATAGTGATGGGTGAGATGTTGGTTCATTCTCTCATGCAGTTCCAGTTGAAAAGGATGATGCTAGCTTTCCTGTTCTGTTTTGGATGTGGTTTTTTTTTTCTTTTCTTGCTTCTCCTTTTTTAAAAAATACTTTAATAGACAAATGGTTCCAGTCAGCCACAAAGATTTACTTTAAAAAGTGGCAATCAAGTAACTGTGTTCTCCAGTTATTATGCTAATGCTGCTTAGATATAAAAAAAATAACAATGAAAATAAATTTGACCTTGCACCATAGCTATACCTGACACCGTGAAATTGGCCTTTGTCTCTTTAAGAAGCTCCCACCCTTCCATAATTTCCTCATAACAATGCTTTGCTGTAATGCCGCTTCTTAGGAGCGTTGGAGTGAGGAGTAGTTTGTATGATAGCTTAAGCAGACGCATAGTTTCACCAGGTGTTTGCTTATTGCTGCTGGCGCTAGTCTGGAGTTAGCTGCCTGGGGGCGGAGCTTGTCTTTGGACTTAAGTTGTAAATTTTGCCACTTGTATTAGTGAGTATATCGCAGTATGGAACCTTAAAGGATCATTTTAAATAAATGGGGATTTTTTTCTTCCTTTTTTACGCTGTCTATGCTTATTGTCAATCGCATTACATTCATAAGCAATCAGCATTGAATCGCTAGGCAATGAGAGATTCGCCTCTCTAGTCAGCCATGATGGCTTGTTGAGATCCATTAACGTGAAGTTCAGTTTTTAGGGACTTTTAAGGCATTTGTTAGCATCACTGCGCTAACAACTTTTAATCTTTCCTAACAAAAACAACAAAATGAATTTGATAGCTCAACATCAGCATTACTTTCTAAACACTGATGGCTGTATCTGGTAGCACCATATTGATTTTGCTTCAGCAAAATTATACAAGACATCAGCGTAAATATTTGAACTCCCATCGGTAACGACACAGGAAATATGACGGACTAACATACGTATATCTGAATGATCGCTTGTCCATTTTCTTTTTGCTTACAATGAAGACGGAAGCATCTTCCAAAGCCTTTTTATTGGGAATTTTAAGATCCAAAATGAAAGCACTCAAGGCACTGTGGAAAAGGGAAAATGAACTAAAAAGCAACACTAATAATCAGAGGTTTATCCATAAACCTTTAGGGTCTGTTTTAAGATGATGCTGCTCAACACATAACCCACTGTTGGAAGAAACGGCTCTGACTGGAGCAAACGGCTCGCTGCTCCTGCTGCTAATGTGTTCAGTTATCTTTGTCTGGTCCTTCCATTATTGCATATCACACTGTTTTGTGACTCCAATTACCCGAATACAACTGTAAAAATTCGTATAGCAGCTGCAGTTCGACTTTACATATAAAAGTTGCAACTGCTGCGCCGTCTGAGTAAATGAACAAGCACTGCTTTATGGACATCAAGATTGCTTTATTGTGTGCAAACAGGCAACATAAGGAGCTTTGACGGGTCCATTAAACCCAGTGTTTTGGACGCGGTACGCTTTGGACTGGAAGCTCCCAGTGAAGCTTTAGCTCATCTGTCTTGACGCTTGGACCTGACCTGCTGCAAAAGTCTGATTAATTCATACTCAAGGTAATCCCTGCTCCTGGTTTGATTCAGGTTGTGCAGATTTTTCTTTTATCTCTGCAACTGCAACTTTTACGTTGAGTGCATCTCTGAGCAACATGTAGTTCTCCAACGCCTCATGACAGTTGCATGAGGTTGCCAGGAAGGACAAATATAGATCTGGTGTAATAGTCTTTTACTCGGCGCTCATATCCTGCCGAAATCTAAACAAACGCAGAGGTCCCTAACTCTTGCCGGGCAGAGAATAAACACGGGTCTATTGTAGGGTAAACTACAACAGCCACACACGTGTCACTGACCTCGCAACAGAAGGAGACAAAAGGAAGGAATCATTTTGTGCTGCAACTCTCTCCTTTCTTTCCCCATATCACTCAAAATTTGCTAAAGCCGAAAAAGATCAAACTGGTGTCTCTGCATGTGATTCATCAGATTATTCGAGTGAATATTTTCGCAGGACTTCCTGACTAATAAGTTCTACGCGTGAGTCTGATGTGGCACATGCTCATGTTTGACACACACATGGGTTTGTGGCTAGAAATGCTATATTATTTTTAGATTGCAGGCTTCTGAGGGAAGGAGGAGGGGGGGGGACAGTGGCAGCTGTGGAGGAGATAATCCCTGGCCGAGACCTTAGCCTGTCAAAGTGAAACTCCTACAACTATTGTGCTTCAACCAGATTAAAAAGGACCCAAAAAAACTAAAAATCAGATGAGGGAATACACGAGTGAATGGAAGTGGTTGGGTTTAGAGCTCCCAAGTTCGTGCAAAACAAAAATCCAGTTCCTGTCTCTATTTTTATTTTTTTAAAGAAAGAAAAAAGCCAACCTAGCAAATATTATTTCTCTTTTTTTTCCCTCCCTACCCCCATATGAACCTGCGTCACGGCTTTTTTTTTTTTTTTTTTTAAATGCATAAAGAAGTGGTCAGAAGTTTGTGCACTTTGCAAAATGCTCTGCATATGATCCCATCACGTACGGCGTAGAGCGAGCTGCTTTAGTGCAACTGGAACATAAGTTATATTTTACAACCTCTGTAGCAAGACTGGTGATGCAGAAGAACAAGTTTTTATGCAAACCTGTGCACACGCACGTCAACGGGAACTGCGCTGGTTTATGTAATGAGGTGAATTATTAACAAGTTCTATCAAAACGTAGAGGAAGCTTCCCAAAATTAGCCCAGCGCTTCAGGAGCCGCTTGACAAAACTTCCTCATGATTACATCAAAAAACAAAACTTTGCCATATATGTCGAGTTCTGCAGTGTGTTGCTGTAGTAACTTCAGAAATATACTCCATGTAAATATTATTTAAAACTCCTCTAGTGTAGAATTTAGTGGGGTTTTTTGACAGACATTCCCCTTGGCTTTTACTGCATTCAAAATGCAGTAAAAACAACCTTTGGTTTTCCCTCCTCAAGGTTGCAACTCCAACACATTTTAAGCCTGAAATATATGAAAATTATTCAAATATTCCACACATTTTCCTCTTTCTCAAGGCTGCCAAACCCCCCCGCTTCCTCTCTCAGGGAAGGCAGACTTCATGAAGAACCTGAATCTTTGGATTAGTTTCACTTCAGCATTCAGAGCTAAAGCCAGGCGGTCACTCGGAGCGTCACATGATACTCATGACTGTGCGCTCCAGGCACTGGACTAGCCCTCAAGTTTAGCTTTACTGTACACAGGAGGACTTTTTTTTTTCTTATAAAAGCTGGTAAATGTGCACCTTGGAAAATGATTTTGTTGCCAAAGCACAAAAACAAATGTTCTGACAAAATGTAGTGGTTCCCAAACGGGGACAGGACCTCACTTGAGGTCACAGATATGGATGTGTGGGGTCTTTGAGAACCTATTGAGAAAATAAACTAAATGCTAAAAATGGCAATGAGCAAACATGTGCATTTTCTAAACGGTGTGAAAGATATGTGAATAAATAAAGGCAACATATTGGCCCTTGATGCTGACTAGGTAAAAATTTTGGTTAGCTCAACCAAAAGTCAGGGTCACGAGCCTCATGCTTTTTTTCTATCAATTTAATAAATAAAAAAAGCTCTAACCTGCTTATATTTTTTTAGCCTTTTATGATATGCAGAGGACAAGTTGGGAAGGAAAAATAGAAAACTATTTGGATTTAACATTGTACACTGTTTAGTATCAGGACAGTGATTTACTTTTATTATAACTAGTTATTACTGCTATAAGTATATTAACATGGTTGGGATCGCAAACCTTAACAAAATGCTTTACCTGTGAATGTAACGTCTAACGGTGTTTACATGCAAAATGGCAAAGAAGCCAAACAACCAGCACCTGTCAAGGTTTAGCCATTTGTAGCGACCTGAATGAAGAGCCAACAGGCTCCTGTTAGATGAGATACTTGTTTTGTAAAATAGTTTCTTACACTTCAGTTTAATTTTCATGCTTAAACACGTCATTGGAACTAACTTTGAGTCTTCAGGCAATAATAACTTCCACACCGAAGAGTAGGGTTAGTGCGACCTAGTAACTCTTACATATGTTGTTTGTGATTTATTTCTCTGCGACTTTTTGTTTTCTAGCTTTCTTTTACCTGCATGTGAAAATGTCTGTTTGGCTCAGACTGGACCAAAGTACCTGCCCCTATCCTATCTGGTACCTCTCTTTACATTCTAAATAGCCCCCCCCCCCCTTCCTCCCACCCACCACTGCCAGTAAAGTCACTGTCTCGCGTGTAAATACGGACACATGTACTTTGACCCACTTCTGCTTATGGCTGATCTTTGGTTCTGGTCCAGGGCCACTCCCTCATCCTGTAATGCTGGTCTTATGCAGAATTAGCAGCTGGGGGAAGACCAGGGACAGCTGGCATTCTGAGGGGTCAAAGGAGCAAATAGACCACAGTCACTCGACGGCACATTAACCAATCCAACAGCTGGGATTGGCAAACCGTAGATTATGCATTTAAGAGGCAATAGAATGAGAAAATGGCAGATTTTTTTCCCCTTTAATATAATGTTTCTTTTTATTTTATCTTTCTTGTTCACCCTGTTACACTTCTGCTGTTATCAAAACAATGCATTGGCTTTATTTAGAAAAATCCCAGACCTCACACTCCGTCTCTTAACACGATAAGCAGTGAGTCTAATTAGGACAAAAAAAATGCATTCCTCCTCAGGGTTCATAGTCAGTTTTGGGAGAGAAAAAAAGGAATTTAAGTTCTGGATAAGAATTGAAGAAAAAAAAACTGAATACAGTTCTCTTTATTTTAGGGATGCACCGATATGAAAATTTGGACTGATATTGATATCCAATATAAATATTGCTTTTATGGCCAGTAATTACCTTTACTGTATAACTTTCACTACCCTTTTGACACTTTGGGGCAAAAAAAAAGAAAAAAACAGTTCTGACTTCACCACTGCTTCTATGCTCCAGTTAAACTCCCCACAATCCTTTGCTGCATCACCAGCAGCAAAGGATTGTGTGTGCGTTCCATTTACCTTAAATTGCCCAAATTGGGAATATGAAAATAAATTTGCTTAATGGAAATGTGTGAATTTAAAAAATAAGTCTTCCTTTAGTATAAACTTTAGCACTTTTGGTTTGTTTGCTGTATCGAAAGTGTATTTCACAAAACTGTCATACCGTCTCTGCATCACACGAGTCACGTGATCAACAACCGGATGTTACTGCCGGCGGAAAAGACGAACATGACAGGAAGTGGTATGAAGACGATTGTGCAGTGATTTTATTTTATTTTTTCACGTCTTATCGCATGAAGAAACTTACTTCGCATACAATTTTAATTGCATTTTTTATTTTAAAAAAAAATGGCTACCGGCCGATGCCGATGTCACTGATATATCATGCAACCCTACTTTATTCCCTAAAAATTGTATCCCATTTTTCAATACATTTGTCTGTTTATGCCAACTTTTATTGAACCTCTTGTACTTTAAGTGGGAAAGTATAGAATTAAGACATGAAAATGTGTAAAAAGCCAGGGTTTTTTTCTTTTGGATTTTTATTTAGTGTAGTGGAAAATTCAGGAAAGCCAAGCTAATCCATCAAAATCTCTCAATGAGGTAACAGGAGCAGACAGACATCAGTTAAACATGTCGTTTAAACTTGCATGTGATTTTAGGGCCGTCTGTCGTCCCTGAAGATATCTGGATTCCTAGATGCTACATTTGTCCATCTCACAGCCGTATTTCTCGAAGCCTCGTCTGCCACCTCGGTTCCTTCTGCTGTTTTTTTTTTTTTTTTTTTAATTATTATTATTTTTTTTTTTTTTTGTGTGTGTTTTTGGAAGGCTTTAGTAGCCGAGATGGAAAATGGAGCAAAGGGAAGGAGAAAATGTTAAATGCAAACTTGGCTCTGTAAACTGAAGCGACATAACATGGTTCGTGGAGGTTGCATCAAATGAATAAAACATTTCTTTTTCTGTTTTGCATTGTAAAAGGACAGCTTCCAGTGTTTCTCCCTGGACAGTTTATGACACTCTGCTTAAAAAAAAAAAAAAGCTCGAGTAACTTTTCCTCAAAAGTCCGTTTTTTGAAACAAATTTCTCCACTTCCTCCTTTCATCAGTTCAATTCAGTTGCCATATTGTCATGTCTAGCCTTCTGTTTATCCAGGTGAAGACAAAAATTTCTGTATCTAATTTTTTTTTGCTTAGACAAGAGTTTGACTGACTTGTTTTTTTTTTTGTTTTTCCCCTTTCTGTGCTTTCAGGTGTTAAATGAAGAGTGCGACCAGAACTGGTATAAGGCAGAACTAAATGGGAAAGATGGATTCATTCCCAAGAATTACATAGAGATGAAAGCCCATCCGTAAGTATTAAATGTAGCTGTTGTGTGTAAGAAGTGTCATTAATTTTCCCTTTTAAAGCGTTTATCAGAAAGAACCCTGCTGCATTTGGTTGATTGTAGATCTGGATGACATTATATAAAAGGAACACATCAATATTTTCACCGTGATTTGTGGTGTTAATATTTTAAAATGCATTTTTAATCGTTGTTTTCAGCCGTATAATACGGTGGCTAACGGTGAATCAGACTTTGAAACTCCTTCCAGCCACAAACAAATGTGAAAAGTCCAGCAGTAACAGTGTCTTCTAATCACTCTGATAAAGCTTATGGTGCAGTGTGGCTGCTCACTTTTTAAAATGGTATGTTAGCTTAGCAAAAGTATTGGCAAATAATGAGCTCTGTTTTGGAAAAATGCTAATCTGACTACTCGGTGTGTGTCCTCTGATGCTGAGCAGAGCCTTTTAAGAACTGGTTTTACACGTTGGACACAGCATTCATGTAGATTTAACATTGAGAAATCAATATTTATCAATCTGAGTTGAAGTGGATCAGGTAAAAAAAACATAGATTTTAATAATGTTTGCCATAGCAGCTAATTTACTCACTCCTTGTTGACGGCATTAACAAGCCTCTTGAACCAACCCGTTTCTCCATTAATTTTTTTAATAGTAATAATTCTCAAAATATTAAAAGAACAGCCAAATCAGAGCTTTGCAATTTTGATGACACAGTGGGCCTAGTTTGTTTTTGTTTTTTTTCTCTTGCATGAGTCTCTTAAAAAGATCGATAGTTACTTTTATTTCTGCGTCTATGAAGGTAGCATCTCTGATTGTGAATGTTGTACTTTTTTCAGATAGTTTGATTATGCTTTTATTTTTTTTTTAATTGTCACCATGATGCTGCATCTTGCTTTTCTTTTTTTTTATATGGAGAGTTTTCAAAATGCTTGATTAGTGACGGTGACTGATTGTTGCTTTGAGAATAATAATAGATGAAGATGGCTTGATGTGTGAATTTCTATTAAATATTGGCATCCGAAGCTGAAAATTCTACAAGACGTGCTTTAAGGAGCCAACCAGAGGTCCCTGATAGCTTTTGAGCATTTTACATGGCAACTTCCGAATGCAAGAAATTGGTAGCATTTGCTGTCGCATCAAATCATCAAAAACACACATCTGTTGATAAAAGCTTTACGTTTCGGACTAAGAACCAGTTGCATGTGAGGTATGGTTTGCCTGCAGCCTCTTCAGATAAATCTTGGCAGGATTCTTGGACACGTTTCCCTCTGGACCCACATTGAGTGCCAGATTACCTCTCTGTTTAATAATGTGCTCAGAGCCTCTTACACTTAATTGAATATTGACCTCACTGCATCGTTGCTGTGGTGCCGTCAGAAGTAACTTTGTAGAAGGATGGCTCTCACTCTGCTGGGCGTGTCCTCCTTTACTCTCTTATTTCTCTCTGTTCGTCGGTGCTGGTGGCCAGTTGTTGTCTTGGCAGTAAAATGCTTTTACCGCCACCCCTTGTATTTTACAGCAAGAAGAGCCTTGGTTCATTTGTTTATATGTAGCCTGAGATTTATCGCAACAAAATTGGATATGGTTGCTTTCTGTAGATGTATTGTTTGGTTTTTGATAAACATTTCTGGTTGAATTGTGTATTAATAATTTAACATGAACTCGAACGTTACAGCTAGACAAGAGCCGATAAGGGAGATTAATTGTTTTATTACTTTGGGTAAAAATATCATTATCAAAATATTTTAACAATAAAAATGTAATAAATCTTGTCACAGATGTAATGTCAATATTTTTTATTTATTTATTTATTTTATTGAACACGGCCAATAATGGTGTTAGCAGTTAAAAAAGACTTAAGAAAATATTTAAAAGCCACTTCAGACTGAAGTTGTCAGATCAAATTAGTCATTTTTTTTAGATTAAATGGTAGGTTAAGATTTTACATTGAAACACTGGATAAGTTAATTTTGCTTTTTCCACAAGACATCACATCTTGCTTTGCTAATATTACCTAGCTAAGTAGCAGAGCTTGGTTATTTAGCACTCTAATTAACATATTGTATTGCCCCAGAAGTAATGGCTGACATCCTGTAGATTCCAGCCTACAGACATGTTACAAGATCAGTTATGCTAGCTTGACTTTGACAACCTTAACATGCAGATGTGCTGCAGGATTTTGTGTGGTTTGGTTCAGAAAGAAGAAAAATAAAGGTGGCCTTCACCAACTCTGAAAATCCATCAGCAGCACAAGTGTTTAAATTAGCTAATCGACCTCCTCTGTATTCAGTCACTTATTAATCGCAGAATAAACATCAAACCAGAAAACATAATACTGTAGCAGACTGAATGTTCTCATGATAAACAGTGGAGCTGTTGTCAGTAGGGCTGTTGTAAACGAATATTTTAGTAATCGAGGTACTCGAATCATTCGAGGAATCGTTTCAGCCCTAGTTGTCAGTCACTTGCTATGAAAACAGGTCTCTGTGTAGCGTAGTCAGCAAAAACTTTGAGGAAACAAGAATAAGTGGTTTTGACTTGTTCATGGGTTTTTCTGTGTTATTTTCCCTTTGCTGTTGCACACTGCACTAAATTAATACCAACATCTCCAGTTTTCATTTTAACGGAATCAAGATATTTCCCCCTCCACTCCTAGAAGATGTCTTCATTTAACAGGAATTTGACAGGAAGTAGGTTGGAAATGGGAGAAGACGTGCGGCAAATGGCCTTAGACCGTGAACCGAACCCAGGACAACTGCGTTGATGTTGAGGAGTACAACCTCTGCTTATGGTGCGCTTCCTCTACCAGCTCAGCCACACAGCAGCCCTTTAAATATGAGAAATGAGATGTACCAGTGCGATAGAGTTTTGAAACAGGAAAGGGAGGAGCAGCTCCGCTCCAATCATCTTCAGAGCTTTTATCTGGCATTTAGATAAATGCCAAGTATATTTCTTGAGCTCTCTACTTCTGATCAGAAACTTTGATACGAAGAAGGGTGAGGATACATGGTGAAATCTGAAATCTATGGCATAACTTTTTGCTACATTTACAGCTGCATTTCTTTACTGTGCATCTGCACTAACTTTGCCCAATTTTTAAGTTTTGCTTCATCATTATTTTTTTTTGTCTTTCTTTGTCCATTTGGATGGTGAGGAATGTCCGCCATTTTGAAAAATCTGGAAAATATTCACAGTTTTTATGGTTCATAATATGAATATGCATTAATCATTGGAGATGCCCATTTTGAAAACTTGTTCAACAAAAAAATGTTTCAAGATCAAAAAATTATCAATAAGTCACTTCTTTTTTCTTTTTCTTTTATTTCTTAGAGGACAAAGGGGTTCCAATTATGTATTTGTTTTAACACTAAAACAGATTTTCCTTTGTGATCATGTTGTTTTTGTTTTGTTTTTTCTAATAGCAAACCCCTTGCAACAGCTGTGCCAACATATGCTCTTGTATCCACATGTGAAATATTAAATTATCTGCTCCACTACCTGTAAACATCAGCTGCATCAACACGTGAACTTTCACTAGACCATTTTGTTAGATAATTATTCTTTGAAGCAACACCTTTTGAACCTCTGGCTCTGGTAGTTGTGCTCATGACCTGGCCTGATGTCTTTTGTTGTTGTTTTTTTTTGTTTGTTTGTTTGTTTTTAACCCTCAGTTTGTCTTGTGGAGTTTTCCAGTCATATTAACAATCTGTTCCAAGTGTACCAGGCTTCCACACGGATCTACAGACATGCTTACACTGCTTTGCTGTGTAACAGAGCACAATGGTGTGATTCACCACCCAATCAGTCATGCCTGTCTGTAGACAGATCTTTGACCCTGCTGAACATTGATTGCGTTTTGTGACTCGTGAAAACTTGTGTGTGTGTGTGTGTGTGTGTGTAACCAAAACAGTAGCATGTTGCCGATTGTAGTTCTGGTTTTAAACGTTTTTTCTTTCTTTTTTTTTTTAATTTCGGGTGCATTAATTGCTCTGCTATCAGGGCCGATCTAACAAGGAAAGGGAGTCTGTGCAGACTTTCGGTCCTGCCAAGTTGAGATGCAAAGTGGATTAAGAGTTGGCCAGTTCATCACTGATTCCCAGCGACGTTTGAGGGAGCCAGGATCCCAGCTTTTGGATGACGTCTGGTTATTTACACAAGTGTACAGACTTGACATGATTTGTCTTGGTCGCAAATCTCAGAGCGGATCAATTGAGTTCACACCACTTTTAATGGCTTAAACCTGATTTAAGCAGAAATAATTATGTTGCTCAGCTCATTGCAGACCTTGAAGCATACAGGTTGTTCTGTTTTTAAATCTGCGAAGCCATAAAACTCACTTTGCCATTATCGTTACATAACTAGTCTGGCTGTGGGTGTGTTGAAGGACAGCTTCATTAGAACAGTCGGTGCTGGGCTGGTTAATGCTGTAGCTTTTCCAGCTATGCCTCAGACAGACATGCACATGTTTCCAATGGGAGGAAATCACTGATTCTTATCATTTGATTTAAGGCTGCAGCTAACGATTAATTAGTAATCGATTATTCTGACGATTATTCGATTAACCAGATTTATTTTTTAATTGAACATTTTGTAGGTTTTTCATTTAACCACATAAGCTTTTATTGTACAATATTAGAAATGCATTAAAAGATGCAAATAAGGACTTTCTTAAAAAATGAGAAAATGAACATTTTATTGCCTGAAATACAACAACATGGTATTGCTTTTGATGCGTGTTTGATTGTTTGATCATTTGTAGCAACGGATGCACCTGCAGCAAAAAAAAAAAAAAAAAAAAATTCTTTATTTTTTTTAATGGGTAGCAAAATGTACATAATAGACTTATAATTTGAACCAGGTGAAGCTAAAAAATGCCAGTTAAGTTCTGAGGAACACATTTCTAGACAAAGAAGGTTTTTCGTCTTAAGTGCAAAATGTATCTATTTTGACTGTTCTTTCAGCAAATTGCCGTTTTTGGAGTCTTTTTTTTTTCTCCATGTAATGTTTGATTATTATTGACAATTGTTTCTATAATCGATGAATCATGATTCATTTGGGGTTTTTTCCTCTAGCTTGATTGCATACATGTTACAACATGGTGGTGACATCAGTTCAGTTGAATTCTGTTTCAGTTCATCACAAATGTCTCTTCAAGCTGCTTCCCTAAAATGTTGTAACCCAGATTCATAGTCATACATAGATTCCAAACCAATACTAGTTATAAAACATTAAATTCAGTTTATCTTGCCAGTGAAAAGTTTTTCTCTCCGTTAAATGGCCACCTGCATCAAGTCACTAATGTGTGAAAGAGCATGTAGAAATGGTAGACATTTAATTGAATCAACTTAATTGAATTAATCTTGATTAATCAATTATAGCAGTAATAGTTAACTGTCAAATTAATTGTATCCACTGATCTTATCTGCTTTTGAAAAGGTGTAAAGAAATCAGCCACAGGCTTGTTTGTGAGAAATGACTCAGGCCCACCCGTGGTTAACAATAGTCACCTCACTGTTGACAACTTAGCAACTGTGTTGCTATATTTAGCAACTTTTCAGACAGAAACAAATCGGTATCGTCCAGAATCGGAATCGGCAGGTCAGGCTTTTTGAAAATTGGTGGTTGGTCAGAAAAGTGCGATCGGTGCAGGCTTAAATTTCAGCAGTCCCTCCTACTCAGCATGACTTGGAGTTTGAGGAGATGGCAGACACATTCTCTGAGGGGGGAAAAATAAAATGCAGAAGCTTGTTCTACGCTAAAGAAGTAAATTGTTATTGGCAGGTGTGGCTCCGTAAAGGAGTGAAACGCAGCTAAATACCCGAGCTTTGACACGAAACCGAACCAATGTGAAGCAAATGGACTCGTTTCCTGTTTGAACATCAGCTCCTCCCATTTTTTTCTGCAGTATTTAAATCTTGGGTTTATGGCTTCCTACCTGTTGACCAGCAGGATTTTCTTACATTTTTTATCTCCAAAAATGGTCAGCCTGAAGCTAAATCTATTTGTTTGTATGCAGTCAAATTTCTACAGTACAGTGATGGAAGTGGCTTTCGATGACAGTAAAATAATATTTGCACCTTTTTCTTTCTCTCCTTTTTTTTTTTTTTTTTGGCATTTTCTTCTGCAGGTGGTTCTTCGGGAAGATTCCCCGCGCCAAAGCAGAGGAGATGCTAAACAAACAGAGGCACGACGGGGCTTTTCTCATCCGAGAGAGCGAGAGTGCGCCAGGAGACTTCTCCCTGTCGGTGAAGTGAGTAGAGCAAAGTCAAATGTCAGATGTCACACACATGGCAGATATGAGTCAGGGTTCAGTTTCCTCCGAACTTGGCTTTTATTTCCTGCTTCTAGCACTTTATATGTTGGGTCTAAGAACTTTTATATTTGGCGTGGCTGAGTCATTTCCTTAACCTGGCAGTGCCGCCATGATGTCACCGATGTTTCTTCGATTTGTTTTGAGTGCCAGACTTAAGAACTGTAATTACTTTCCAGACGCTTTTTCGAACCATCCAGGCAGATGATTAAAAACAAAAATTACTCTGTAGCATGCAGTGCATCTAAACACCACTGTGGGATAATTGGTTTTTGCTTCTTTCTTTATTTCCTTTTTTTTTTTTTGTCACCGTTTATAATTTTACACCCTTTATCTTTTTCCAGGTTTGGTAATGATGTCCAGCATTTCAAGGTCCTTCGTGACGGGGCTGGGAAGTACTTCCTCTGGGTGGTGAAGTTCAACTCGCTCAACGAGCTGGTGGATTACCACCGCACGACTTCAGTCTCCCGCAATCAACAAATCTTCCTGCGAGACATAGAGCAGATCACCCAGGTACGAAATGACACCCTGTGACGCATCCTTAACTGTTAACGGTTTGACACAGTTCTTGTACAGTGACGGAAACTAAACATTAGGTTGTTTTTTGGGGGGGGGGTTTACCTTTTAACAGTGGTTAAAAGGTTTGCAGATCATTCCTCATTTAACCACCAAGTCAGATTACATTGACATTTAGACATTTAATTAACTTGGTATAATTTATTTGCTTTGCAGAAGTATTTGTAACCTTAAATTTATAACTTTTTTTTCCCAGTGTGTTTTATAATTTTTTTTTTCTTTTTTTCTTTTTTTTTTTTCTTTTTATTGGATGGACCAAACATACAGGGCTAAATTGTGATATGGAAGGAAGTACAGATGCACCACTCCACTTTTTCTCCCTTCTGATGCCGATATTTGATGTTTAGTATCGACTGATACGATCCGATACAGCAAAACATTTCTGAACTGACTGAGAACGTTTTATTTTTTAAACTCAAACATAAAGGTACTGAATTCCAAATTTATTTAATAATTCTGCGCCAGCACAGCACATTTAAATACACCAGCTGCTTCACAAGCTTGGTCAAACATGTAAAACCAACAACTTTACTTTGTTTAGTCAGTGCAATCAGGAGTAGAACAGCCAATGTAAAATGAATAATAAAGTGACACTGGCAGAAACGATAAGTTGACTGCCTTTGGTCAAACTTGCAAAAATAAACTACAGCAAACCTTTGAAATTAGTCAGAAAGAAATTCTAAATATAATGTAAAGTAAATGATAAAGTATGATGTCACTCAGAGCATAAAGCATAGAATTACACTGACTAGATCTGCCCTCACGGATCAGGCACAAATGTCACAATATACCACCTAGATATTTTTTTTAATATCTGGACTGATAAAGATATTAATATCGTATCGGTGCATCTCCAGAAGGAAAATGATACAGGGGCTTTGAATATTCTATACATATTTTAAATCTGAAAAGTGTGGAGCTTAAAACTGGACTTTATCTGCATCATTTTAACACCTACATGTGAAACCGTTTGTGGTTATTCTGACTGGCTCGTTGTTTAGTGTCGAACTTTGCCCCAGACTCAAGTTTTGTGCAGCCTGTTTTTGTTTTTCTTCCCATGCTCCTCCTGTGTTTAGCTCCATTAAGTCTCCCCACAGCGCCAACGTAAAGGTGGGAACGTCTTCCTCATGCCAAATGTTTCTCAGCTGAAAGTTCAGTTCCGGTCTCGTCTGTCGACGTCCATTTTTCATTTATCCTCATTTTTGTTACGGTCCTCACATCACACAAAGCCAGACTTCGTATGATGTTCTTTAAGCAACAGTTTTCTTCTTGTTCATCCTCGCAGTCAAACTAGATCATTAAATTCAAATGCCTTCCCACACTCCGGGTTGTTATTTAAAACAACATATTTTTCCCTCCATTTCACAATTAGACTTCCTGTGGGTCAGTAACACAAACGGCCAATAAAAAAAACACATTGAATTTGTGGTTGAGGCAGTGAAAAAAGTGCAAATACTTTTACTGGTTTAATGTCTTTTTTTGTGGCGTGTATGGTTTTACGTTTCTTTAATGATTTATTTAAAGTGTACTTATTGATAAAGGCCTGAGCCTCGTATATAAACATAAAAATCTATCTTCTGTGTATTGCGTATAGATTCATCCTTGAGAAAGAAACATCAGTCACGTACTGCACAGACCACAAGCCACAAAATGCTAGCAGCAAACAACTTACATGCACATGCTCTATATAAATCTTCATACACTGAGAATATATTTAAATTTGGTGAAGATCCTGGAGTATCTCTTTTTTATTTCTTCCAAAACAGTTGCTTTAGAAAAAAATGACAAATTGTTTTGCATCAGATTTCAAAGACGGTGCAGATTCTCCGACCAATCATATTTCGAAGCAGCGAGGGATTTTTTGCGTTCCGCCTAAATCTCTTTCACAGTTTGAACTCCTCCTCCGTAGTTTGAGGGTGACCTGCTTTAAAAAAAGGTGGGGGGCAGAAAACACCCCTGGAAATTTAGTGGCGGTTAGGTTGCAGGCTGCAAGTTTGAGGGCCAGCGGCAGGGGAAGACAGAGAGGAAGCAACTCAAACCACTCAGAAATGAAATGATACTGCAGGTGAGACAAAAGGAAAGGCTGAGTTCGTGTGTGTGTTAGTTGTTAATGTAGTATTGTGAGTATGATGACAAAATCACACCTTTTTTTTTTTTCTTTTTAAACAAAAGTATAGAAGTTTGGTTTTTTTTTTGTTAAACCGAGGGTGACTGCAGCCCATTTCATGTTCTTTGTTTCAGATTTGTTTTATTCAGTTCAATTGTATATTATACATTTCACATTAAATGTGAAAGAAGTCTTGAAATTATCTTGTTTGACATCAAAATTAGAGTTGCACTGATCCAATATTAATCTGTTTTGTTGCCAATATTGGACAAACATTGTAGATTGGTTGACGATGTGCCCGATCCATAAAGACAGATCTGTTTAGTCTAATTCTATGCTTTATGCTCTGAACAATGTCATGCTTTATTATTCTACATTATATTTAGAATTCCTAAATACTCTTTCTGAACCATTTGAAAAAGGATTTGGTTTTATATATTTCACCAAGGTAATTGACTTGTGGTTTTTGTCAGTTTCACTTTATTATTATTTTTACATTGGCTGTTCTACTCATAATTGCACTAAACAAAGTGAAAGTTGTTTTTACATGTTTGATCAAACTTATAAAAGTTTGTCCATATAAGTTGTTTGCTGCTAGCATTTTGTGGCTACTGGTGTATTTGAATGTGCTGTACTGGTGCAGAGTTATTCAATAAATCTGTGCTTCAGTACAGTTATGTCTGTGTTTTTAAAAAAACAAACATATTTTTTTGTCAATTCAGAATTTTTTTATTTTTATACGCAACCTCGTATCGGAAGTGGGGGGAAAAAAGTGGATCGGTGCATCCCTGCTGAAACTTGTCTAAGTGTACTCTCTAGTTTTTGACTTGCTACACATTCAAACCGTCACTACAGAACCACCATCATGTTTCTCACGTTATTTTTCCATTTTCATTTAACGTCTCTCTCCTTCCTCTTCAGCACCCTACATACGTGCAAGCGCTCTTCGACTTTGACCCGCAGGAGGAAGGCGAGCTGGGCTTCAGACGGGGCGACTTCATCCAAGTCCTGGACAACTCCGACCCCAACTGGTGGAAAGGAGGCTGCCACGGCCAGACGGGCATGTTCCCCCGCAACTACGTCACGCCTGTCAATCGGAACATGTAAAAAAAAAAAAAAAAGAGAGAAATGTCAGACCAACACAACAGCAACCATCACCACCATCATTATCATTGTTCTTGACCTCATCCACCCCGCCATCCAACCTGCAACCAACCCCCTGCCTTCTCCCCCTCCCCCTGCCCGGGCCATCCCATGGTGACCATAAAAAAAAAAAACGAACACGAAGAAGGCAAAAAAACTGGAGAAAAAAAAAAGAGAGAGAGAGAAAACAGGAGTAGAGCTTCCGTAGGCGTAGCTACGTGGGCAGCAGCAGAGCGGAATCGACCTCTATCCGCGCCGAGAAGTTTGCCTCCCTGCTGAACGCCTCGGCGAGGACCGAACTGTCTGAGGGAAATCAAAAAGCAGGAGGGAGGGGGAAGAGAGAAAACAAAACAAACAAAAAAAAACTTAACTAAAGCGTAGTGCACCAACCGTGAAGATAACCAAATGATTGAACCGCTCCCACAGCTGCTTCTGTCTTCTCAACTTCTTAACATTCTGCTTGTTTCCTTTTCTCCTTCCTTCTTTGCCGCATGTTTTGTTTTTTGTTTTTTTTAAAGATCACGTCAAGGAATCGTCTACCAATTAAAAATCGTAAGTCGTTTTGAAGAAAAATGGAGAAAAGACTAAAAAAAAAAAACTTTTAAATAATGTACAAAAAAAAGAGAGAAGCGAAGCCATCTACGACATCGCAGCTAGTTTCCACGTTCTAGACCGTCGGCATGTGAGCGTTGTGCGTCTGTCGGCTTTATAAATGAATCACGTATAGAGAAAGAATCCATTTTTTAAGAATATATATTATATATTTGTATGTTTGTCTGTTTTACCTCCACAATTTTTTTTTTTCCATTTGTAAATTATGTTCAACCTTCTCGTTAGCTTAGATAAGACCTTAGTAGCTCTAGAATGTGATAATTGTCGACATTGATTTCCCTTTTTTTTTTTTTTCTTCCCTTTTCTTTAACTTATCCGAGGTCGCTCGGATAGCGCCACACGACGTTTTTCTTAGGCTTTCAGAAAATTTCTTGGCTTTGTCATGCAAGTACAGTAAAGTTTAGTCCTCTGAAGGAGTTTGGTCTGGTCAGGAAGCTAACGGCGACCGGTAGCGGGAGCCGACAGCGCTGGAAAAAGGCCGGCCATAGCCTACGCTAACACACCGATCGCGAGCCACGCCGGGGTTTTTTCTGTTTCTTTGGGCAGTGAATGTAGCTGACCGCACCGACAGACAAATATGAGGGAAGCACGGTCGGAGAAACTGAACCATACAACCACCACAAGGGATTTCAACAAAAAAAAAAGAAAAAAAAAAAGGAAACAAGACATGCTGAAGTAGTTAGTGTTGTCAATATTCATTTATAGAGAGTTTGAGAGAGTGGTCTATATGTACAGGTAGTTAACGGTCATATTCAGACACATTAAATGCATGCGTTAGCAGACACTCTCCTGCAAAGCAACGAAAGGGGCTGAGTTCAGATAATCGCGTCGTGAGACCTGCAGGTGGCAGATTCACACTTTGGAAAACTGAGATTTTTTTTTTTTTTTTTTTTTTTTTAATTTTTTTTTTTTT
>NW_015113716.1:81256-116654 GCF_001443285.1 Poecilia latipinna | reverse complement strand
GGGGGGGTCAAAAAAAGCGAGTGGCGGGCAACGCCGGGGGGGTGTTAACTATTGGGGAATATCTTATTTTTTTTTTTTTTTTTTTTTTTTTAATGCTAAGAGTTGAGAGATCAGCTGAAATAATGTAAACATTTTTTTTGTTTTTGTGTTTTTAATGTGGTGTGTGGTCAAGCACTTTCTTTTTTTTTTTTTTTTAAATTTTTTTTTTTTTTTTTTTTTTTTTTTTTTTTTTTTTTTGTCCGTTCCAATGTGCGTTTTGATTTACTGTTTTGTGTTCACCTTATTTTCGTTTCTGTTTCTCGTTCTCTCTGGATAGTGCCTTTCTCTCTGGTGTTTGTGTCTCTGATCTGCTACAATGAGCCCCCTGTCCCCACCCTAAAAACACCACCACCACCTCTGCTCTGGATCTGTATTAATAATAAATGTAAATAATCCAAGATGTCCCATCTGATTTTTAAAAAAGAAAAGAAAAAAAAAACTCAGCCTCCTGTCCTCCTACATCAGCCCACCTTCACCTTCTTTGCCCTCACCATCAAGGAACTGTTGTCTCTTTCTCCTTGTCTTGCATAATGACACTGTTTTTGCTTTTTTTTTTATTTTCGTTTTTTTTTTTCAATTAATAAAATGCAATTATTAAAAAGGTTGTCTTTTATTTACTTTTTTTTTCCCTAATAAAATTCTCCTGCTGCTAAAAGTAAAAACTCATTCCATACAACTACTCATTTAGCAAAAATCACCAAAAACCTTTTTTTTTTTCTCCTGACACTTTGTTAGTCTAAAAGAAAGTCTAAATTAAGTTTAACGTTGTAAATAATATGTCGCCTTAGCCATAGCGGCGACTTCACTGAAGTAAAAGAATAAACAATTTCTGAAATAGTTAAGATTCAAAATTTTATTGCTTTTCATTTTCTGCTCTTTTTTCCCCAATAGATGATACATAATTTTCCTTATACATCATTTAAAATGGCACCCAGTATGTGCTGATATTAAGCTAACCATCTGCCTTAGCTAGCCTGCAGTCCACTCCTTTCCAGTATAGTCCAGGGGTGGGCAACTCCAGGCCTGGAGGGCCGGTCTCCTGCAACTTTTAGATGCGTCTCTACTTCAACACACCTGAGTCAAATAATGAGGTCATTAGCAGGACTCTGGAGAACCTGATTGCACTTAGGAGGTGATTCAGCTGTTGGATTCAAGTGTGTTGGACCAGGGAGACATCCAAGACTTGCAGGACACTGGCCCTCGATGACCAGGATTGCCCACCCCTGGTATAGTCTGTAGTGATTGAAGTCGCTTCTGTGAAGGGAGTTATGTATTTTCCACCTTCCATATATACACATCATTTTATAGCACAATCAAGTAACTGCCAACTTCAATTGTTTATTATATGTACCAAAACATAACTTAAAATAATTTTGACTTTGCAATATAGTCTCATCTGACTCTTTCAAATTAGCCTCTGTCTCTTTAAGGCCCTCCCACACCATCCAACATTGAGCGTTCATGATGCCGTTTACGACTGTATAGAAGCTCATTAGCTTACACAACTCTGCCCAAACGTATCAGATATTTCCCCTACTTTAGCTAAACTCTGGTAGAAAAGCTCATCTTTGAGTACATTTTATTTCCATTGGCTGCTTCAGGGTTTACTCTTAGCAAAGATCAGGTTCTTGTTTTTAAACTGAACCCTGAAGGATCAACACCACAGCAGGCTTTGACAACCAGGGGTTTCCCTAAAAGTCAGCGCAGGATGTTGATGCACTTACAAGCCTTAGTCGTACTTCGGGTATTACAGTATGCATCACTAAAGAATTTCATACGTCGAGGTAGAACTTGTACTTTTTTTTTTTAACCCCGTCACTCTATTCCTAAAAATTAGTGTAAGAATCAGGCTACAACCAATAAGGGTTTTTCTTGTGCCTCCTGATCCTGAAGACTGAGATGATTCAACAGCAGATCTAAAAGAGGAAGCTGAATTCATTTTTTTTTTTAAGTAGAAGGTTGCATTGCTCTACATGCTGCTTGTCGCTGCAACCCTGCAAGATGCACCAACCACCCGTCTGATGTTCCATATGCGTCACCTTTTTCTTCATAATCGGCGCTCAAGAGGTCAGATTCTGTTACATCAGTGCTGCTGTGCTCTTTGTGGGCCTCTCAACTGGAATTATTCAATGCGTTGTGGCTCTGAAATAATGCCATGCTGCCCGAGTGCATCTATTCATCTCTTTGACAATCAAATGGACGAAGTCATTCACACCGCGGCCTGTGCGATCGAGATGAAAGCCGATTTCTGTCCCGCGGCGTGTGTGTGAAATGATAAAACGCAAAGATGCCTTTACTAAAGTCTGAGGCTAAAGTAGCATTTCTGCCCCGGGGAGGAGGAAGGTGGGGAGGAGGGTTTGCCTCTGAAGTCTGACGATGCTGCCATATGGTGCCTGCTGTAGAAGTGGAGAGCAAGGCTTTAAAACCCCCTGCCCTCCATTCAGTCGTGACACGTTAAGATGATTTGAGGATTTGCAAGTTCCGAGTTTAGAAGATTATTATCACTATGTGAACCAGTGCACGTTTGTGCCATGGTTATGTGAGTTTTTTTTTTGTTTTTTTTTGTTTTTCTTTTTCAAAACCACACAGTGGTTTCCATGTAGGATTTTTACATACCTTGAACTAGAAATTAACCCTTTCTTTGCTTTTTAATTCACTATCAGTACAAGCTACACTATTCTTTGAAGGTTTGTGAGGGTACATTTATACGGCAGGTCTTAAAGCTCAAAAGCGCAATTCTTCTTTTTTCTTTTTTTTTTTGAGTGGTTGTTCAAACTACTGAATGATGCGACCACAATCGGACGCTGTTTGAATGGTTTGCAACCCGCATTGCCCAGAAGAGGAACGTAAGACGTCACACAGCAGCGCACCGTTTACAGAAGTAGAGATAGATTCAACCATATGTGGATTGATTTTACGGTTATTCAGAGCTGGCAGTGTTGTCACAAGATCCTAACAAGAAGGAAGCTAATAAAAAGAACAACTATTATCAAATGACCTTTTGTGGAGCATTGACTGCACCTTTGGTGGGCAAGTCTGTTTAGTCGTGTACTCGGAACTAAGAGTGTGAAGTGTGATGCACTTCAGTGATACAGACTTCTTTCATAATTGTAATTTTCAGACATTGTTTATGTCCTGATTTACTGGATCAGACTTCTTCTAGACCAGAATTATGATGGGTGTCATAAAAGCCGGATTAAATGTGACATAACCATTCAGACTGCACGCTCTTTGAAAACTGATACATATCCGATTTAGTTCCACGTGTGGAAGTGGAACGGATCAGATTTTTTGGAGGTGAAAAGGTCAAAGCTGGGCTGTCCAGACTGACGTCAGAAAGTCAAATTCAAGTCTCTGTGACTGCAGCCTTTGAGAACAAATACCATCATCAATACCAAGGAACCCTTGTGGTAGGTGATGGCCACGGTCACTTGAAAAGGAGATTGAACTTCCTGGATTAAAAACTATTTCCCAAACCTGAAATATTTCAAAGAAGACTGTTCAATTCATTATCTGTAAGCGGCACAACTGCAATCGTGGCAGTCCATCGATAGAGAAATCCAGGAATTAATCCGAGCAGCAGAGGGACCCACGGTAAGTCTGCAAGAGAGCTGCAAAGATATTCAGCTCAGGTGGAAGAATTTGTTAACCACACAACTGTTAATTCCCACAAATCTGACTTTTATGGAACAGAGGTGGAAAGAAAGTCACAAGAAGTCCTGGTCAGATGAAACCATGATGAAACCGTTTGACCCACATGCAAAACACCTCAACCACACTGTGTTCCCACTGTGAAACATGGTGGCAACATCATACCGTGGAGGTACTTTGACAGGATAGGGGAGGTGGTTCAAGCTAGATGTGGGCCAATAGAAGGGAAATGCTCTGGACCGCAAAGGATTTGACATGGGAGGTTCAGAAACATACCCCAAAGGATTTGTCGTGAAAGTTGGCTTCACAAAGCATTGACTCTAAGAATCTATACACAAAAGGACGCCACCCTTGATTTTCATTTGTAAGCAATGTCAAAAGAGATAAACTTTGTTGATTTATGATTAAAATAACTTTAAAAAAAAAATCAGCTTTAAGGGTCATCGTAATGCCACCAAAGAACAAATTTTCTGCAGAACAATGACTGCTCTCACATTGAACCAGAAGTGCAACTGTAGCTGTCACCACACCCTGATCCTCTTGGAGCTGATTGGCAATGGTTTTCCCATCCCTAACCATCAGGAAAAAGGAGGATGGCTATGAGTCATGACCCAACGTAAATGATGGAACACTGAAAAAGAAAAAAAATTTGCATGGAAAAAACACAAAAATTCCCACAAGAGGATGTTAACATTTGCTTGGTTAAACATTCTCCAGTCTGTTTCTTGCCACACTGCTGTCAATAACAACACATGGGTAGACTGCAAGTGTGCCAGCCACGGGGGGGGGGGACTTAAATCCCGCAATCACAAATCCATGCAAACAATAGACATGTCTGTAGAGGTGGAGGTGTTTGATACGCATTAAAGTTATCAGATCACTTGCTTGAGCTGCATGAGTGCATGCATTTATCTGGCACGCAAAGGTTGAGACTTTCCACGCCACTCCCCATCAGCCCCACAGGTACAGGTGATGAGCTGCGACTCTTACATCACGACATGTCTGACTGTGTTTGGACTGACATGAGGCCAGCTGTACTCAGTACAAAAGCTCCATTTAGGACACGCATTTTCCGGCTTAACCAGTCAAAACACTGCAGCGTGGTTCTTCATCTTATTAAATAAATCTTTATGCAAATTACATGTGTACTGCAAACATTGGATTTATTGTAGCCATGTCAGGGAGTGTTTTTGTGCCTGCTAAATATCCCAAATAAGCTTTACAGTCAGGGAGGAAAAGCCATTTAAAGCACTTAGTCAAATAAAATTGGATATTGGATGCAGTTCACTTCCTGGAATTTCTTTTTTTTTTAAGCCACATACAAATTTTAGTACTTCTATAATAATTTCTGAAATTAAAGTTTCTTCATCCAAGATACACTGAAGGTTTCTTCATCTCTGTTCAGTGATTTTGTGTTAGTATACTACTGCCACCTCCTGACATTTCTGCATAACTACAATTTTTTATTATTACGCAAAAACACTTTTTATAAGTGTTGATTGCTTTCAGTTTGGATATATTTAAGATATAACGGATATCATTTTTCAATTTAAAATTTTTAGGATTATTTATTTTTACAATATTATTGCTATTTTATTGCTTTCCATTAAGAGAAGATATTTTTTCATTTACTGTAGAACTACCAGTGTTGATGAATGGTGAGTCTTTATTGACTTTGCACAAAGATCAGATATTGAGCATAATCGGTGCCGGTGCCAGCCAATTGTTGCCGATTTCCGAAGTAGCACATAATAGCATATTGGTAACCATTTTTGTTGGCGCTGCTGTTTCCTGTTGAGTCACATGACCGTCTTACGTATCCTGACGTAAACTGTTAGGACTTGTTAGGAATTTTCGGAACATGAATTAGAAATTCCTTAGATTCTGTTTGGACTTTGTAGGGTTTGTTAGGGCCCTCAAACGTGGCTGTTTTATGTAACAGCGAAACGTGAAGCATTTTGAAGGTGCTTCATAGTGGAGGCGCTATTTCGTCGTGTATTTGTTACAAAGGGACAGCACATTCCGCAACTGAAGAGGTTCATTTTCTTCTTTTTAGTCTAGTATAGGGAAATTAATCAGCAAACAGTAACGCGTGCAATAAAATACGTTTATTATGTTAAATCGCAATATAACAGTAGCATGAAATTTTTTTTCATAAACCAAAAAGAAAATGATCGTTGTCGGCAGGATTCGAACCTGCGCGGGGAGACCCCAATGGATTTCTAGTCCATCGCCTTAACCACTCGGCCACGACAACACATGTATTAACGGTATACATGTTCCTGTTGAATCGATAGTTAATTGAGTGATACGTTCAATGTTTGTATTATGTTCCATAAACAAATAAGATATGTAATCGCACAAAGCTGTTGCGTTGTATAAGTTTAAGCTATACATAAGCAGTTCGTATCTTAACTTTTATCAAACCAAGTTCCACTTCTGATAGAAAATTTATTCAGTTAGCCTCTTGACAGTTCTAAATTATTGCGTTAAATACCAGATTGAAAAACATGTAAATACATTTAAGGTTACTGTGCGGTTTCATTTTATCATATTATTTTATTTCCGAAGCCTCTCTGTATTGTTTTTCAATAATCTATTCTCTCACACACATTCTTGTTATTCATACCCAACAATTGGGAAATAGAGGATATGGTCAATTATCATTGTTGGTGCCAGATTGCTTCTCTGTTAGATCGCTGGTCACTTGTTACCAAGGCACCAAGATACTTACAGTATGTCAGAAACTGTTTACATATTGGGATTTTCATGCACAAAAGTCCTCCTTTCTTTGTTCTGAAAAAGAGAAACTATTCGGTGACTGTTAGGTTTACAGAAAAATTTAGATGCTAGATCAAGAACAATTATGGACACTGGAGTGAAGTTAGAATCTGGTTTATTTAATGGTTTGAAGATGGATGCAGGCAGTGTGTAGGCGGTCCAACGTGTGCTCTATAGAGGAGAGGTGATGGGCTAATATGCTTTCATTTGCAGAACATTAGTGGGGATCACAGAGGTAAGTTTCACTGTAGCGGATGAGATTGGGAGGTGCAGCTGGAAGTATGCACACCTGCAGAGAGAGAGAGAGATAGAAAAAAACCCACGCACACATATTTCTGCACACATCGGTGTGGAAGTGACAGTGAACTGGAGGACCAAAATGTCTCATTGATTGAGGAGCACAGAGCAGAATTTGCCAAGTAGTGCTTTGTTAGTATTTACAAAAGGCGCTTTGTGGTGCCGACCTGATGGTAAAAGTCTAAACCGTTTGTGTCCAGGATGTGTGGGGTCAGCAGAGATGTAAAATGCCCTTTTTTCTTACCCCAGACCTATGGTCCTCTTTATGGAGAGGAGAATATCTGTTTTCTGGATCGTCAGTGCAGTGTTTACCTCAAATAGGGAAGGTTAAATTGCTTTGTGACTCACTCGCATGGAGCAGGAGATAAACGGACAGATTGGAACCTCAACTTTTTTCTTTTCTTTTTTTTTTATTTGCAGACATTGGTCAGTAATTCAAGAAAAAGAGCTGAGCCAAAAAGCTAAATTCTAGATTTCCCTGTGTAATTTCATTCAATATGAATCACGACTGAAAGAAATATACTTGCTTTGTGTTGTTGCAAAATTTGACTTTCAAGAAGAAGAAAAAATAAGTAACAACCATCATTAACAGTATTAATGATGGCTAAAAATATTGTAGTAAAATATTTGAAATTAATTTATAAGCTTATTATATGTTTCTGATATAAATAAATCAACTTGAAAGCAAATCATGACATACAGTGTGTTTTGTGTCTACACCGAATTATTTATGTTTGTTTTGTTTTATGAAATGATACAATAATGCACAATTGTGGTGTTCTGCCGCCACCTACATGAAAATACTTTAGAACTGCCGTCAGTAATCCAGCTTCCAAGATCCATTTATTATTATTTTTTTATTTATTTATTTATTGTAAATGCATCATGCCGTTAAACAAAACCAACGATGATGATGATGATGTGAATAACAATGTGAGAATATTTTAGTTACCGCTACATTGTTGCCACTGAGCAAGAAGCTGTATCCCCACGTGACACCTGTAGTGAGGCCCTGCTGTTTGTTCAGCCAGAGAGGCAGAGAAGAAAAATGGCGGCCCTAGGCGAACCTGAACGGGACGCCGGGCTAACGTTTTGAGCTTTCACATTCGAAGGGACACGGGGGCTTCGAGGTGTTCTGCCGATTCTGGGGTCCGCGCTCGTTCGGCTCCGTAGGGACACCGTTTTCGCTCGCATTCGCGTATGCCATTTGCACGCAAACCTTGGCATTCTAAAATAATAGATTTCGCCTATCATGAGAGGGAAAAGGGGCAGGCCGCCCAAACCGCTACAAACCGATGAGGCATCCCCAGCTGCAACCCGGGGTCTGCGACCCAGGAGGAACCTGAAGCCCAGGTTTAGAGACAGCGGGGATGAGGACGCCGAAAGCCCGACGAGGGAGCCCCCCAAAACGGCCAGAAAGAGGAAAGCGACGTCAACACGGGGCAGGGGACGAGGCAGAGGTGGCGGTGGAGGAAGAGGAGGCAGAGGTGGTCGCGGTGGAAGACGGACTGCTGTGTCCAAAACAGTGGTGTATGACGACCACGAGAGTGACGAGGAGGACGATGCTGTGAGTTTACGGTCGGAGGAGGACGAGTTTGTTGAGGAGGCACCTCAGTCCGAGGAAGACGAGGCCCTCAATGAGGAGTCTGACTGCCTGGAAGATGATGTGCTGGACGAGGAAGCGGATGATGCCAGCTTCTGCACAGAGAGTAGCTTTCGGAGCCAGAGCACTCACGCCAGCACTCCGGGTAATCACTGCTCACTGAACGGACCCTCGGCTCTGGAGGTCCCGTCTGGGTCAGAGCATGCAATAATAGGAGCTTGTGTACAGTGCAGGAAGCAGTAAGGTTATTGTTCAAAATGGAGAATGCACACTGTATGCAAACAGGGCCGCATTGAAGCCACTGCAGGTGGATTGAAGCATCAACCGTATCAGTAGCCCAACCTGTTTCCGTCGCCTGACGTTATCGTGTAGTTCACATTCATTTCCAAAAAGAATCTGAGGGTCTCTGTAGCTTTAGCTGTCATAGCCGTAGCTAATAACTTAGCTTATAACAAGCTAATGTTAGCACTGAAGGTAGCTGTTGCCTACTGTGTGACAGCTATTAAAAAATAAAAACAAAAACACACTTCATATTTGCAGCCCACACTTTTCAAACCTTTGCTTGAAACAAGAACTTTAATTCTGTTTTGTTTAATTAGCCGTAAAGAAAACAAACACACACAGCTAACTAACACTAGCCTAGCTAGCATGCTTGTCATTTTCTTATACTTTGGCAGCTTTCCTTAGAACAAGTTACTTTATTTGTTCGAGACTCTGGATAGTAATTACACCTAATGTCTTTGTAGTAAACCTGTCATTATAGAGAGGTTTAATTAGCGTTAATGTTGGCTAATTTGACAGCCACTGTGCTGTATGAGGATGAGGCAGCCTCATTAAGCTAATGATGAGCAACTTCAGCCATAGTAGCTCTTGTAGAAGCTTCCAGCTTTGTAGAGTTTGAAATGTCTTCAAAAGCATTTAAGTGATGAAATGTACTTTGTTTCAAGCAGTTTTTGAATAATTTCTTATGTTATTCTGCAATGATGTGTCAGTGTAATGAAATATTTTTTTCTTTTAATCCTGCAGGAAAGAAGAAGTTACGGGCTCCCCGTCCTCGCACTCCCATTCTGGAAGACAAGGAAATCCCTCCTCTTGAGCTTCCGGAGACCTCCGAGGATCTCTTGGTGCCCAGTGTGGAGCTGCTCAACATCAGCTCCATCTATGAGGTGCTGCGGAACTTCAGCTCGGTCCTGCGTCTCTCCCCATTCCGCTTCGAGGACTTCTGCGCCGCCTTAGTCGGCCAGGAGCAATGCACGTTGATAGCGGAGACGCACATCTCCCTGCTGAAGGCCATCCTGCGTGAGGAAGACTCCTCCAACACTACTTTTGGTCCTGCTGACCTGAAGGACAGCGTCAACTCTACTCTGTACTTTATCGACGGCATGACCTGGCCCGAGGTTTTGCGGGCGTACTGTGAAAGCGACAGAGAGTTCCACCATGTTCTGCCGTACCTGGAGACAGACGAATATCCGTGCGGTTCTCTCGAAAGCAAGGTTAAGGTGCTACAGTTCTTAGTGGACCAGTTCCTCACTACTAACATTGCCCGCGAGGAGCTCATGTCCGACGGCAGCATGCAGTACGACGACCACTGCCGTGTGTGCCACCGTCTGGGAGACTTGCTGTGTTGCGAGACGTGTTCTGCTGTCTACCACCTGGAGTGTGTTAAACCGCCGCTGGAAGAGGTTCCGGAGGATGAATGGCAGTGTGAGGTTTGCGTGGCACATAAGGTGCCTGGAGTCACGGACTGTGTGACCGAGGCACAGAAAAACAGGCCTTACATCCGCCAGGAGCCCATCGGATACGATCGCCACCAGAGGAAATACTGGTTCCTAAATCGAAGGATTGTTATGTGAGTTGGGGCAATCACCGCCTGTTTAGCTTATGTTTTTGGTGACATTCTCTGGTAATCCATATTTAGGTTCTTCAGATATACAGAGGTATTACAAGAGCTCAGCATTTTCTGCAAAGCATTCAAACACAAGAGAATGTGTTGGAAGCTTTTGAAGTTCTTAGAAACTCAGATCAACTGTATAATCAGAAGACAATAAAACTCTAAGAACTTCAAATTAGCAATCCATGACATCCTGTTTCCCTGGGAAACAGAGGTTAATTTCTTATTTCTGGTATCCGCTATGTTGGAACCATAATTATTTGTCCACTCTGGACAAACTGCAGGTAAAACAAACATCTCCAAAGCTCATTGTTAGGGAACCAAACCATGATTCCAATCAGTCATTACACACCAAACTATTGACAAGGAGTGAGGCTTGTTCTGGTAAAGGTAAGCAGTTTGCTAAAAGCTGCTGTTACTTTGACTTGAAATGTGTGTTTTGGACACGCAAGAAGAAGATTAAACTAGGACATAGAAAGGTAAAAATGAGAAAATAGATGTCATGCTTACTGTTGGTAAAGGTGGATGGTTTGTGGTGCTATGAGACTATTTGTCTTTCAAAAGGTGTGGCAACCTTTCTTACAAAAACAAAATCTGATTAACTATTGCCTGTAAAACAAAAATGGGTTATCGCTGCTTTTTATTTATTTTTTTTCTTTTGACAACGAGATTATGATCAAAAATTGATGGTAAAAAGGATAGGAAAAACAGTTCACCCAGACATGGTTCTCCCATGGCAATCCTAATACACTAACCTAAATCCAGACCCAAAATCCTTTGGACGTGAGAGCACAAGAAAAGACCTGGAATTGTTTTGAATAAATGTTCTCAAAGTAAGGGTTGGATTGTTCAAAACGTTTAGCTTTCTATGCATGGTTTTCAGGGCTGCACACCAATTTGTCCGTGTTTGTTCTTTATCGGCTGTTTTATCATATGAAGTTTGGAATCAAATAGATTTAGTTGAACACACCCTGCGAAGGATGAGACAAAACCTATGGTGATGAGTTTAGACGCAACTATGTCTAAACTCATGTTAGCTTTTTGCTGATGTGACTGCAAGTTGATTAGTTACAATTAGCTAGTAAGTAATTGTAGCTAATTATGTTATACATAATATGTACATTAGCTTATTAGTCTGTACTGTTACAAAATTAGCCTGTACAAAGTCACTTAATCCATAAAATTTATACGGGGCAAGTAAAGCCTGGTGGCCCGCCAGACTTATAATACACTGGGGGAAACCCTAGTAGACATTCATTGATATTTTGGCAGGGATCGAATATTTTCACAGATTAGACCCGTCCTAACATCCTCCATTGTCTCTTCCCAGTGAAGAAGATGGGGAGTGCGAGAAGAAAAAGATCTGGTACTACAGCAGCAAGGCACAGCTAGAGGAGCTCGTCGAGGGTCTGGACAAGGAGTACTGGGAGACGGACCTCCACGCCACCCTGGAGGAGATGAAGGAGGAAATGCACGCTCACATGGACATCACAGAGGATCTTACCAACCGAGCTCGTGGAAGCAACAAGGCCTACCTCACTGCCGTCAACGGTACGCCGTAAACCTGCTGCCCTCAGAACTCGAGGGGGAAAACACGTGGCACTGTTAAGCAAACGTTTGATTTGCTTGGGATTATGTCTGGCTCAAAACGTTTAGGGAAAGCACACATCTATGTGCTCCACCAGAGGTCTGAGGTATTTTATCAACGCCGGTGACAGTTGGGTGTTGCTCTTTGCGCTCCCTGACATAACGAGCAACTGTTTTCCACTCGGCCTTCCTCTAAGACGCTACAGTGGTTTGAAGACCTTTTCAGTTCTTAGCCAGCAGTTTCCGTTTATGTTTGGCTGCCCTATTATCTCTCTCTTTCAGCCAGACTTCCTTTGTGTGTCGCTACAACACTTAAATCTTGTCAGCAGTGAGATTTCTTGGCACCTTTGGCTTAAAGGAACACTTACGGGGGGTATCTTTCATTGTCTGAAGCGTGCGCCTGCTGCAGGCTGCTTCCTGGCATCAATCTCATGTGTTGATGCACATGATCATCCAGTAAAGGTTTTGGAAGGATAGGAGTAACAGAGTGACTTAACTCACTTTTGGTTTACTCATACGTACTCAGAGCCGCACCAATCAGAGATCACATGGCTGATTTCAAATCCAAGATCTTTGTCAATATATGTTTTAGCTCATCGGGATTTATCTTGAACAATAAATCACTTTCAAAATATAGATTAGCTTCTGAGAAATGAGACTGGATTACAGAGCTGCCAGTCTGCGTTGATGAATAGCTACAAACCCAGTAAAAATTTAAGTTCATTACTCTGTACAACTGCAGCTGTAAAGGAGTCTCTTGAGACTATTTCTGTTCCTGCTAATAGTAATACTATTATTCCTACATTACATTACTACCTCAAAGAACGCCTCTATGACAGATTGTGCTGAAACTACAGGGTGTACTTACTTTCAAAATAATTTTCACAAAACGGGAAAACTGCGTCAGTTAAAATTTGATTCTGCAGGTTTTCAGCAATTTTCTTTTTTCAGTCTTTATGGAAAGTGAGCAAATGACAGCGTGCCGCTTTTAAATATTTCATTCCATTATGAACAAAGCGCAGTTTTCAGTTAAGATGGTCATTTTCAGGAACCGCATTACATGGTTTTCACCACGTAACAACGTAGGGATTAAAAGGAGGGAAGTAGATTAGTTGTCGTACATGGCAGATTATTGAAGTCCCAAAAGTCGATCAACAAAACGTAATTTTGCTTCTAACGACGATGAACTAGTCGCAGTTTCAGACCGCCAACATGGATTTGATTTGCCCAACAGAAAACAATGCCATTTTTCAACAATTCCAATGATGCCTTCAAATGACATGGCCTGAAACGGTAATGGTGCCTCGGTTTCAGTCTAATTGCTTCTTTTCATCTGCAGAGGTGTCCGCGGAGCGTTTGAAGATCAGGCGAGAGGAGCAGGAGGCAAAGAAACGGACGGCGGAGGGGAAGAAGGGAGCAGAAGGGGACTCCGTAAACACGACCGAGCTCCCGACGCAGAAAAACAAAGCGGAGGACGGCGAGCCCACAGAAGACACTACTTCACAGGGTAAAATTAAAAAAAGAAGATAGAATATGCTCAACCAGTTTATGTTTTTCAAACAGGTTTTGAGTGAATCTGTGTCGATATGACTCCGTACCACAGCAGCTACCGCTCAGCCTCCTGCAGAGGAGAGATGCGTGTCCGATTCCTCCGCCTCCCAGGACGCAGCTGCACCCAACACTGAATCTCGAGAGCCAAACAATGAAACGGCCCAATCTGAGAACCACGAGGACTCCACTCAACTGGCAACAAAGGGACAGACAGGTACCCCCTCTTCACCGCCCCTGAGTCATTGTTTGTCCTAAAGTCAAGCTTTCACACCCTGCTCAGGGTTTTCCCCAGAAAACTTGCTAAACCTGGTTGTACGGGCGCTAGTCATCCAGCGGCCCACCATGTATTATCAGAAGACACTATTAACGAGACCTAAAGTCTTAAAAAATCCAAATGTTAGAATAAAACTAGTAATGCTTAGCCTGATGGGGATGAATGTAAAGCCTGGTGACCCGCCAGGCTTATAATACACAGCTTCCTGGCTGTTTGCACCTAAACATGTCATGATTTGTTTGGTAAACGTAAATCTGCACACTTCTGAGGGACACTGGATGCTGCGTCTATAAGTTTCATCATAATATTCTGTTTTGATAACAATAAACCTGACCATAACAATAACTATTTATTATTACTGCTTTTTGTGTTTGTGAGGCAGTAACGATAGAACAAAGTAATAGTGCCAAAGAAGTTTGATTTGATTTGTATCACTAAAGCTCACAAAGTAACTGCATTTAATCATATCTTCAAATTTGTTGAGCAGTGGAGAAGATTGTAAAACTAACAATCCTGACAATATCTACAGTTTTTTTAAAAAAAAACCATTATTAAGTGGAATTGATCAAATAGCGATATTTTTTTTTTTTTTTTATCGTGACAAGAAATTTATCGTGATAAATAAGATTTTTGTTTACAGATACCTCATAATCCATTTTATTTGTGGTTTTAGTTGTATGTAGGTTTTTATTTCAGTTTTATTTATTGTTTTGCTATGTTTTATTTTGGATATTTAAAATATCTTCCACTTCCAGGGTTAAGAGTTTGTTACAAAGTGAAAGATTGTTAGTCTTTGAGAGGGCGAACTTGTATAATGTTTTCAGACATTATACTTTAAAATGGTCTGAAAACAACATGATTATCGTTTATCACAATAATTACTCGGACAATTTATCGTCCAGCAAAATCTGTTATTAAGTGTGTATTTCTGATCCTCAGCATGTTTGAATTGTAAAGATCGCTGGTAATCCTAATTATTTTTATTGTTTACCATAGCCTGTCACCTGCAGCTGGCTTTTTTAGAAAACCTGCTTTCACTGTTTCTTGTTTTCGGTTTTCTTTAATATAAATAATGTAGACGAGCAGCAGAAGTCGGAGTCCACATGCAAAGACGCAAAAGGTGATGAGTCGTCGTCACCGAGCCAGAACAAATCACAAGAGTGGCCGTGTCAGCCGGACGCACCCAGCGACGGGGACCCACTCTCTGCACCTGGGGGCCTCAAGAAGGTGGAGCCCCCCGACCTGGCCGACAGGTCCTCCAGATCCTCCTTTACTAGCCAGGATGGGACCGGTAAGCACAAATATGGAAAATGAAACATCGAGTCTGATTTGAGTTTCGGCTGTGTCGAATTGTTCTTGTCTTAACGATGTGAGGGCGACTCGACTTCTTTCTGCCAGAGGACTACAATGAAAGGATGAAGAAGGAGAGCGGAGCAGGACACGAACCGAGAAATCTAATACAAAAAGGCAACGAAGAGGTGAGGCGTCCTGGGGGATTCTTTTTGTTTGTTTTAAATTAAATATAGAAGCGTTAATTTATTTGTAATGATTGCAATATGTCTGTGGAACCAAGTCTGCTGTTATAAATTGAGCAAAGTTGTAGTAACAGCATCTGAATCATGCTGCCAGCCTTAAAGTGGAATAAGTCGCGTGTGTAGAAACGAGCGGAGCACCAATTGCAGTTTTCTTGCTGATCACTGATTTTTAAAAACCTGCTGTTTTTGCCAATATGTTTTTTTTTTAACTAAGAAGTCACTCAATATAGCGACAAAGTTATATTGGACCAATTACAGTTTTCTGGCCGATCCATGATCTTTTAAAACTTGCCAATTCCAATTTCAGCCAATGCTGTTTTTTTTTTTTTTTTTTTTTTTGGTGTTTTTGTTTGAGAAGTTGTTAATAATGGTGACAAAGTTGGCACCAGTAGAGAGACTTCTGCTGAATATACACCTGCAGATGTCTGATTAGATCAGTGCATACGAACAGTTTCACATTGGCCAGTCTCCCAAAACGAAGGAAACTGGTGAAGATTCAACAGAAACTGAATCCTCCTGCTGATGAACTCCTAACACCCGTCCCGTCTCCGTTCCAGTCATCTCCCGCTGCCAACACGTCGCTCCTCACCTTCCTGAAAAGGGACCTGGCGGTGAATTTGGACAACCTGTTCAAGTTGGGTCAGGAGGGCAAATACAGGGTATACCAGAACCAGTACAGCACCAACACCTTGGCGCTCAACAAGCATCAGCACCGCGAGGACTACGACAAGAAGCGCCACCTCTCGCACAAGTTCAGCCTGACCACGGCGTCCGAGTTCAAGTGGAACGGCTCCATCCACGGGGTGCGGAGTCTGACGGTCTCCACACTGCGCCTCACCATCATCCAGCTGGAAACCAACGTCCCCGGACCGTTCATGCACCCCAACTGGGCGTCGCACAGGTGCGTCCGGGTGGCTTTTTCTATTAAATACAGAGAAACGTGAATGTTTGTCTGTATTATGTCATTGAACGGTATGTTTTTCTTTTTTCTTTGTAGGACCAACTGGAACAAAGCAGTACAGATGTGCAGCAAGGCCAGGGAATTTGCTCTGGCCTTGGCCATCCTGGAGTGTGCAATCAAACCGGTCGTCATGCTGCCCGTCTGGAAGGACTCTCTCGGCCACACGAGGTAAAGGAGGAGCAAGGCTCAGCTTGGCGTTTCACTGATGCGTGTCCTTGTCAACACTGTTCGTATGTTTCGCGTTGCGTCATTCAGAATGCACCGGATGACTTCCATGGAGCGGGACGAGAAGGAGAAGGTGAAGAAACGAGAGAAAAAACTTGAGGATGAAGAGACTTTGCAGCAGGCGACGTGGGTGAAGTACACCATCCCCATCAAACACCAGGTAGAGTACGGAGATATTATTTGGCTTGGAAAGGGATTTATACGAAAACATGTTGCACTTTTCAGACTTTTTTTGTGTGTCTGTGAGAAAGTTTAAAAACCGCATTTCTTTTTATGGAAATAACATCATATCCAGAGCAATAATTGATAAGACTGTACAAAAAAATATAAATATACATTTTGCATTCAAGATAAAAAAAACAAAAAAAACAAAATCATCTTCTTTGTCTGTAAATACCCAGAGCTCTTCAAGTGGCATAGTTTTAGTTTCACCTAGTTCAGGTTCAAATGTAATTGCACTTTAGGCAATAAAACCTATAAAAGAAGCTTAAGTGGTTAAATGAAAAATCTGCAGAATGTACCGTTTTCATCACAATAATTCATTACCAAAATAACAGTTAGTTGCAACCCTAATTCCATGCATACAGATCCTTGTTGCACATATAAATGTTTTCTAAAAAAGTGTTTGTTTTTTTTCTTCTAAGGTGTGGAAGCAAAAAGGGGAAGAGTACAGAGTAACAGGATATGGTGGTTGGATCTGGGTCAGTAAGACGCACGTGCCGCGTTTCGTTCCAAAGCTGCCGGGGAACACAAACGTAAACTACCGCAAAGAAATGGAAGGTAAAGCAACTTCCTCCAAATGTGTCCGTTGTCCTCTGTCGTATGTTTTTACATTTGAGGCTTACGCTGGTTTTTGATTTATTTATTCAGCTAAATCGAGAAAAGAGAGTGCAACACCTTCCATGAAGACGGAGGATTTAAAAGAAACTGAGAAGCAGGTTCCTGAGAGTGCAGAGGTCAAGGAGCAGGAACCCGACTCATTGTCCCAGGATGCATCTGTGGTTAATGGCAGCCAACCTCTCAGCAACAATGTAGAGGACATTTCTGTAAAAGATGAGCAAGCAAAGCCTGCTGGTGAAGAGGAGGAAAAAATGGATGTCGACAAGAAAGGTAAAAATCTGCAATTGTGAACGGGGTTTTAATTCTTTCGTCAGCTAACCTCTGAATCTCTTTGTCCAAGATGAAGTCGAAAGCAGCTGTCCTTCCCCGGCTACCGCAGCAAGGGAAACGTCGCAGGCACCGGAAGAACCCAAAACCGAGGAGATCCCCGCTAAAATCTTCTACGACGTTGTGAACGTCAGCGAGGGTTTCCAGCTGCGGACGGCCTACAAGAAGAAAGTAAAGCCGTCCAAACTGGACGGGCTGCTGGAGCGGCGGGTCAAGCAGTTTACCCTGGAGGAGAAGCAGAGACTCGAGCGGATGAGGCAGGCAGCCCTCCTGTCCAAGACGACGGCCGCGAAACCCACCGCCGTCGTCAAGATGGAAGGAACGACGAACGCCAAGCAGCAGCCGGCTCTGTCCTCGAGCGTTAAAACGGAGGAGAAGGAAGAAAACCTACGAGGGCAAGATCCTGTCGTCAAAAAGCTCGACTTTGATGAGGAGAGCACGAACTCGAAGGCGGACGTCAAATCCGATTCCGCCGAGTCCGGCCAGAGTAACTTAGCAGAGGTGAAGGCCATTGACTCTCATAAGGAAGTGAACGGAGAACCGGAACTCAACAGCATCAACAGTCGTCTGCCGGAGACGACGGGGAACAACGAAATAACAAAGAGATTCGGAGAGAACGTCAAGAAGCGGGGGTACGACGAAGTGGATCAAAGCAGCGGACAAATGGACTTGGAAAGCAAAAGCAGTCTTGCACAAATCAACGGCAAAACCGTCTCTGCAGACTCCGTCTCTCTGGTCCAGGGCGACGCGTTGGAACCCGAGAAAGAGCCTGTCAAGTCTTTGATGAACGGGAACCTCTCACGAAACGTTCTGTCCAGCGCAGCACACCTGCCACCTCCGAAAATCCCCAAATTGGAGAACCATCTTGAGGACAAGGCAGAGACTCTGAACAGTGGCGATTATTCAGCTGTAAAGAGTGAGGGGTCACTGCCTGTCAAGCTGGAATCGTCCAGTTCGTCTTTCCACAACAGTAGTACTACAGACAATTGCTCATCTAGAGAGGATGTAAAGACCTCAATCACTAACGACTCATCAAAGGAGCCTCAGAAATCTTCTATGGACGACACATCCAACAGCTCCAGTAAAACTCCCTCAGCAGAAAGTAGCTCGGTCTCCTCCGGTACCGTTTCTGCTACTCCCCAACTGGGCGTAGTGGCACCCGTCTCCCTGAGAAGAAAACCCAGCGACGCCAAAACCGCCGCGCCCGCCTCCACGACGACTGGTTCCATGACGATCAGTAAAGAATACTCCACAAGAGACAGGGTCAGACTCCTGCGGTTCTCCAGGTCCAAGAAGGCGCGCTCTGGCACGGCGCTGCCGTCCTACCGCAAGTTTGTCACCAAGAGTAGCAAGAAGAGCATTTTTGTCCTGCCTAATGATGACCTGAAGAGGCTGGGGAGGAAGGCGGGCATCAAGGAAGTGCCCATCTTCAGCTACAATGCCAAGCCGGCCCCTGATATCTGGCCCTACCCTTCGCCTCGGCCCACCTTTGGGATCTCGTGGAGGTCGGTGACATGCACAGATTGTACAAGTCTTATCTTTCTTCCTTCGTAAACATCTATTTATGTAACATGCACACTTTTTTTTTTTTTTTTAAGATACCGTCTTCAGACAGTGAGGTCACTGGCAGGCGTTAGCTTGATGCTAAGGCTGCTGTGGGCCTGCCTCAGGTGGGACGACATGGCTGTGAAGCCTTCTGCTGCGGTGGGAACGACTCGGAAAGGTGAGAAAAATTCAGCATTTGCTTAGGGCTGAAATGATTAATCGGATTAATCATGATTAATCGATTACTGAAATAATCGTCAACTTAATTTAGTAACTAATTAATCGTTAACTGGAGTTTACAGACTCCAAAAAAAAAGCCAGTTACTGAAAGAACAACACAAACAATGCAAAACATATCCATTTGCATTTAAGATATTTTAATTTTCAAACTTTTGCAATAGACATTTCTTTTCTGACATTAAAAAAATATCAGTTTATCATTACAGCTGCTTCGCTACAGTGATGAACTTCCTGTCATGTCAGTTTGGCAGACTGTTTACTTTCACTGTAGATGTCTCATTTCAGTCCGTCAACAAGTTCTCAGTTGCATTTTTCTTCTTCATTTTTCTTTCTTTATTCAATTTTTATTCCAAATAATCCATTTTTTTAATGTTCGACTCCCTTAGAGCCGTAACTCGTCTAAACTAACGAGGCTTCTTGTCCAAAAGAAGACTTTCTCCTCATAAGTGACTTAAAACTAGGAACCGTTTTGTCTCTAGAAACTACAGACACAGACATAATCACGACAGAGATTATTCGACGGAGGGACGTCGGGCCCCATGGCATTCGCTCAGAGTACTGCATCAGGAAGATCATCTGCCCCATCGGAAACAGAGACACTCCCAAAGGTAGGAGGTTTTGGGGGGAATTAAGTACCACCAAATGTAGATTTTGAGAGTAATCTGGACAAAACGCACTATAAGAGAAATAATATAAGACAAACCAGAAGCATTTAACCCTTTCTGTGATTAGAAACTCCAACTCCTCAAAGGAAAGGTCTGCGCTCGAGTGCCTTGAGGCCTAAAAAGCAGGAGCCGGCCAAACAGACGGGGCCTATCGCCGTGGAGACGTGGGTCCCTGAGGAGGAGCTGGAGCTTTGGGAAATAAAAGCCTTCGCAGAGAGGTTAGAAACACACAATCCAAATTGTCAAAACTATGAATATATTTTTGGGTGAAGGAGTCATTTTCAAAAGGACTGTCTCTATCTACTCTGCATTTTTAATCTTTTTTTTTTTTTTTTTTTTTTTTTTTTTTTTTTTTTTTTTTTTTTTTTGGGTTTTCCAGAGTGGAAAGAGAGAAGTCGCAAGGCTTAGATCCATCCAAAACCGGCGGGACTCTGAAGACCGCAGAGGAAGTGAAGGCCCATTTGGAGAATCAGCTGAAGCAGGCCAGACTGGCGGCTCAGCAGGTGACGACATGACACAGCTACGGCTGCAAATTGAGACTGAACACTGCGTCTGTCAGCACTGTGTCTGCGCAGCCTTGGAAAATCTTAATGTGTCTAATATTAAGGTCTTAACATGTCTTAAAAGTCATTAAAGAGAAAAAAAAAAGTTAGCCTTAAATACTTTAATTGGAGGTCTTAAATTTGGTTGTCTTGGGACTATTTAATCTCAAATGGTCACTTTACTAAAGTAATAGACTCAGTCATTTTGTCCCAGAAGGGATTTTATTTATTTATTTAGCCTAAATCATCATTTGGCAAAAAAAAGAAATGAGGTGTCATTATTTTACTTAAGTAACTGCATATTAAATGTAGTTTGATTATTTTTTCTTTCAGTCATTTGCAGACATCTTCAATGTGTTCTGTGACTCTTGCGGCTACCGCTAACTAGCTGCTAATATAGCCTCCAAGGGTAAAGCTAGCTAGTTTATTTATGCCCATCATGGCGAAGTGCAAACTTATTGCTGGTTGACTGGACGATGTTCGTCCTGGCAACGGAAGTTAGCCAATGGCTAACACACACAAGTTATTTATTTGCAATTTCCTTCTGTACGTTTCTGTCACGATCCAAGTCTTGAGCTCCATTCATAATGGTCTTTAAAAGTCTTAAATTTGAGATGGCGACACCTGCAGAAACCCTCATCGCCATTTTCTCCAGATCTTAACTGGAAATGTTTTTTCAGAAACGTCTCGAGCAGCAAAAACTCAGCACAACCGCCACTACTGCCACGACCACCACCACCAGCACAACCGCAGTCAGCGCTCCCAGTACACCGACCTCCACCGGCCAGAGGATGAGTCCAATGACACCTGGAGCCAAGATGGTCCTGGCCTCCAAACTGGGCTCCCCGGCTCCCTTCCAGCAGGACAAGAACTTCCACCAGTCCTTCGCTTCCTGGGTGAAGCAGGGCCAGAACAACAGCAGCAGCAGCTCAGGTAAGGAGTCATCTAGTATCATCGTCACAGACATTCATGTATCGGAGACGGAGTCACCAAAAAGTGTTGCTTTTCAAGCCCAACCATTCATACAACGTCTTGTCTCTTCTTTTTTTTTTTTTATAATCGTTCATCACATTCCATGTCACCAATCGAAACTGCCTTGCCAAAAAGATAATTTCATAACTCTCGGTGTCCACTTTCAGTCCTACGAAAATCAGCAATTTTGTGAATCTGACGTTAGATCCAACCCTGACGTAGGAACTAAAAAAGAACAAAAAATAAAAATAAAAAATCGAACTTTTAAGCGTTCTACTCGTTCTTGCGGACTTGGACCTCACAGTGGACACCTCGGCTGAAGGTCGGCCGTCGCCGCGGCCCCTTTGTCCGGGTTACACGTGACTCCAGGTGGCGTGGTGTGTCTTGCAGCCTCGGCGGCCGGCAGCATTGTCGCCGCCTCAGAGCAAACCTTCCAGATCGCTGGCGGCCCAGTGACTGTGGCCGGCCACGTCCTCGCCGCCAAACTGCCGCTGCCTGCTAACAGCAAGATTGTCACACTCAATGTGCCTTCTACTCAAGGAGGTAGGGAGCATGAGCGCCATCCGCTTTGGCAAGGCCGGTGGGCTGCGATTGCCAAAACAGATGGGAAAACTGTCCTGTGGAAGGCCTAAATTTGTTTTACGTGTTGACCCTCAGCATGATGAGTAAATTGTCCCCTCGTGAGTCTGTACTGGTGGAAATGTGCATGCCAGTTCAAGAGTCTTAAAACCACATAGGTGTTTATGAAACACACAGACACACACACACGCAGAGCATGCCTTTACACATTTGTATATTAATCTGTGACGCTCCTCTGCTGACATGATGGATCTTGTCGGCAGGTGTAGTTCAACAGAAGGTTCTGGGCATCTTCCCCTCCGGACCTCCAGCAAACCTCCGGACGTACAGCACATTACATCCAACGACTGGGAACATCAACCTCAGAGCCGCGACCTCCAGCACCCAGCAAAAGGTCTTCTGGTTTCATCCGTTTTATTGTCATCCAATACGCAGAGTGTTTTTCTTGATAATCTTAAAGGTTGTTTTTTTTGTTTTTTTTTAATGTTTCTTCTAGGCCACAACAACAGTAAGCCAGACACCCGGTGCAACAGGGAACCAAATGACTTCAACGGTTCGAAATCCAACAGCAGCTCAGCAAGGTGACTTGTCAAAAATCTACTTTTTTTTTTTTTTTTTTTTTTCTTTCTAAGCCATACAGAATCAATAAGTGTGTCAAATGTGATCCCAGGTCAGCCGACTGCAGTCCAGATGGGTCACACTCAGCCTGCAGTCACAGCCGCCCCCGGTACGCCTCCCGCTCCCAGAGCTGCAGGCCTGCCAGCCTCTTCGGGTCCAGTCGCCTCGACTCCCGGACAGCCCTCTGCTGGCTCCTCTCAGGCCCCGAGGCCGCAGCAGGGCCAAGTAAAACTCACCATGGCTCAACTCATGCAGCTGACGCAGAGCGCACAGGTGAGTTTGTACTTTCTTTCCTGTCTGCTTATCTAAAAACGGAGCTGTCGCTCCCACTGTGAAGGAAAGTTAACCATGTATCATCCACTTAAAAAAACAAAACAAAACAAACAAAAAAAACTTAAATTATTTAGATGTGATGTTAAAGATGTTTAGTTTTTGCAAGATCTCAAGTNACAGATGTTTTCTGTAAGCCTCTAGTTGAAGGCTGGCGACTTTTTCCCAAGGACAACATGATGGCAACAGAAGTTTCTGGACTTCTTGTTTATTCTTGGTTAAAACAATTTCTGTTATTTCAGGTGGATGAAATTCTCCTAATGTCCAAGTAACTTGTGCAAAACAATAAAAAAAAACCTTTATGAAATGTTTTTAATGTATATAATCTGTATGAATTCCTATTTTACACATGAACAGTTGGTGTAGATTGCAAAAGTTGAGGTGGAGGTCATATGTTTCGATTCTGAAAGATTTGAGATGGGTGTGAGAACTTGGAACATTAACTCTAGTAGGACTGACTGGCCTTGTAATTGTAATAGTGACTCCGGGGTGGCAGAAAATTTATCTTGGAGATCTTGGAAAAAGCGACTCGCTGTGGGGTTGGAGTCTCTAAACCTTTTTCTGGCTCAGAAAGTTGGACTGAAACTATGTCTTAATTTTCATTTGATATTAAGAATATTGTTCTGACATTTTTCAGGGGGGGAACCCGGGTCTGACTGTGGTGATCCAGGGTCAAGGCCAGACCCAGGGACAGCTTCAGATCATCCCGCAGGGTGTTACGGTCATCCCCGGACCTGGTCAGCAGCTAATGCAGGCAGCCATGCCCAACGGACAGATCCAGCGCTTCCTCTTCACTCCCATGCCCCCATCGTCAGCCGTTTCGACTTCATCCCCCATGAACGCTACCCCTACAAAGCCCGCCACAACTCCAAGCCCTCAAACCCTAACATCTTCTCCTCCTCAATTGCGAGCCGCAGCCCAAGTCCAGACGACTCCATCAGCCTTAGCCCAAACGCAAATGGCCGCGCCTCTTCCTGCCCCTACACACGTCGGGAGCCCCTCACCAAAGCCGAGCTGTGCCCCCAGCCCAGCTTCTGTTCCTGTCCAGAACCAAGTCACGTCCCCTGTGACGCCTACACCTCAGGCCTCTCCACGAGGACACATTACAGCTGCTTCATCCGTCCCCGCACAGGCACACACGTCTTCTCCGGTGCCTTCTTTAGCACAGCCTTCCACACAGGTGTTAACCCCCCCACCATCAGTTGTTGCACCCCCGCAAGTGGTGAGATCTGTCGGTGACTCTCCACAAAACCTCAACCCAAGTTATAAACCAGGCTTCTCCTCCACCCCCACACAAATCCAAGCCATCCCACAAACACCGATCTCCACCCTTACAGCAGGTTCACCTCCAGCACAAACCCAAACTGCAAGTTCCCCTCCCGTACCGGGACACACTGCCCTCCAAACCCAAGTCCAGTTCCAGCCCCAGTCTGTCTGCTCACCTCCAGGCTTGACCTCAACCCACCTCCAGATGCAGACCTCGAGTCCAGTGTCGGTCAGGCCAGCTGTCCAGGTTTCACCCCAGGTTCCCGTTTCCGCCTCGCTACCTTCGCCTGTCCAAATACCAACGCCGGCCCTGGCGCCCGTCTCTGCTCCCGTTATAGCTGTCGTGTCCACCCAGGTTTCCATCCCTTTCCCAGCAAAAGCTCCAACCCAAATACAGGCTGCGCCTTCTGCGCCCCTTCATGCAGCCATGGCAAGTGCTGTTGTCACACCGGTCACAGCCACGTCTACCATACCTTCAGTGCCAGGTAAAGAACCAAAATCCAACATGTCATTGTACTGTTTTTTTTTTTTTTTTTTTTTTTAATATTCACTTCCCTTTGGGGGTTTTTTCTCCTTTTGTAGCTCTGATAGAACAGAGGGCAGCTCAGCCCAAAAACTGGACTCCATCATCGTCTTCTCAGGCTCCAGCTCAGGCCGCAACTCCAGTCACATCACCAGCCATGGCCTCCGTTCCTTCGTCTTCTCCCTCACTAGTCTCCATCCACTCGCCCATCGCTCCTTCGCCTCAGACGTCTCAGACTCCACACTCCCAAGTGCTGGTCCAGCATCCTACCATTGTATCTGTGCAGCAGGTGTCCCACGTGGCGGCGTCAGCGGTTCAGGTCAGCATGAAGGGGTTACCCGTTTCCTCCGTTGTGTCGGCCGTAAGGCCCGCGCAGATCCAGACCTGCGGACAAGTCCAGCAGATTCCACACCTCCAGCCTCAAGTTCAAGCTCCAATTCAGTCCCAGATCAGAGTTCAGTTCCAACCGCAGGCTCAAATACAACCACAAACGCAACAATCGCCACAACCCCTTACTCAGGTTCAGTCCCCCTCCATGCAGCTCCAGGCCAGGACGCAGCCTCAGTACCACCCCCAGGTTCAAGCTGCGTTTCAGACGCAACCTCAGCCGACGCAACAGCCTCTGATTCAGTCGCAGCCTCCGGCGCAACCTCAGGCCCAGACTCCGCTTCAGCCGCAGCAGATCCAAACCCAGCTCCACACCCAGGTCCAGATCCAGCAGCAGCAGCAAAACCAGATTCTCGCCCAAAGTCCGCAGAAACCCCACGTCCACGTTCAAACCCAGGTCCAAACGCAGCCTCAGTTTCAGGTGCAGTCGCCGCCACCGACCCAAGTCCCCCAGCCACTGCAGGTCCAGCCCCACGGCCAGGTCCAAGCTAAGCTCCAGGTCCAGTTCCAGCCTCAGAGCCAGCCTCAAGTTCAAGCGCAGCCTCAGCTGCAGGTCCAGTCTCCCATCAGGCACCAACTCATCACAGTGTCGGGCCTCCAGCAGCCGGTGCAGCTGCTCTCCGCCCTGCCGCCTCATGTCGCCGCCCAGATCCAAGCCCAGATCCAAGCGCAGGCCCAGCAGCAGGGGGGCACGGTCCCCCAGCAAATCAAGCTGCAGCTGCCCATCCAGATCCAACAGGCAGGGGGCCAGATCCAAGCCCACCAGATCCAGAACATGGTGACCATACAGGCACCAGCGAGCATTCAGGAGCAGCTTCAGAGACTGCAGCAGCAGCAACAGCAGCAGCACCAACAGCAGCAGCAGCAGCAGCAACAGCAGCAGCAACAGCAACAACCACCAAAGAAGAAGAAACATAACGAGGCTAAAAGGGAACCCAAAGACCAGAACCTGCATGTCATTAGTCCTAAAGATGGCATTCAGAAACCGGTGAGACGCAGTGGCACAACAGTTATTCATGTTTTTTCTGTATGAATGAACTCTCTCTCTAGATAAGTTGAAGGTTAATGGGATTTTTTTTTTTTTGCTTGTCAGATGGCAGTAAAGCAAAATGCTTCAGCAGAACAACTAAAACAAAGGAAGAGCCTGGCTGCAGCAGAGCGGGAGGAGAACCAGAGGTTGGAGCTCAAGTTATAAGCTAGATATCACTATTATTAATATAATACAACAATTAAAAAATACTTTATTCATCCCAAAGGGAAATGAAACTTTGCAACTCATATCCAACCCGATTACATTTACTCAAGTAACATTTTGGAAAAAAAATAAATAAATAAAACATTTAGTAGTAATTTTACTTTGCTGTACTTTGTACTTCTACTTGAGTAATTTTACTACGTGTCGCTGCTCTTGAGTGAAATTTCTGGATTCTTTTGCCCACTGTGAGAAACTTCACTGACTGAAGAACAAGCTTGCTTTTTTTTTTTTTTTTTTTTTTTTTTTTTTTTTTTTTTTTTTTTTTTTTGCAGTTTTTTTAATAGCTGGGGCTGAAATGATTAATTGGAGTAGTCATTGATTAATCGTGATTAATTGGTTATTGAAATAATCGTCAACTAATTTGGTAATCAATTAAACTTTAACTGGAGTAAAAAAAAAAGGCCATTTACTGGAAGAACAACATATTCAGAGCAATAATTAAGTCAAAACTGTACAGGAAATATATACATTTTCCATTGAAGATAAAAAAAACTTCTTTCTTTGTCTGTAACTGTGTTCTACCCAGAAGTGGCAGTTTTAGCTTCAAGTTCAAATGTTTTTGCATTTTAGGCAGAATAAAATGTTTATTTTTTAATTTAAAAAATGAATTATTTGTATGTTTTCGCGTATTTTTAAATTGGAAAAATCTGCAGAATGTGGAATGTTTTCCTTATCCGATTGATCGTCATAACGTTTGATTTAAAAAATAATCGTCAGCTGTAGTTCCACACAGTTAAAACAGCAAAGCCACAGCTAAGGCTCTACCTTTCTCTCCCCTCAGAATGATCATGTGCAACCAGGTGATGAAGTTCATCCTGGACAAGATCGAGAAGGACGAGAAGCAGGCGGCGAAGAAAAGGAAGAAGGAGGAAGTGGTTGAGCAGAAGCGCTCCAAGCAGAACGCCACCAAGCTGACCGCTCTGCTGTACAAGCACAAAGAACAGCTGAAGGCCGAGATCCTGAAAAAGAGGGCGCTGCTGGACAAAGAGCTGCAGCTGCAAGTTCAGGTTAGTTTCCGGAACTAAACCGGGCCAGGATTTCTAGAAATTGCGATTCCAGACTCTTGAGAAGTGATTTCTCTTCCTAGGAGGAGCTGAGGCGGGACCTGGCCAGGCTGCACAGGGAAAAGGAGAAGGCGCGCGCCGCCATCACCCAGGCCGCCGCGGCGACCGTCAAGGCAGCCTCCTCCCACCCGTCGCACTCCTCCCACGGCTCCCACTCCTCCGCGTCCTCGTCCCACAAGCGGAAGCGGGAAGAGGAGCGGGACAAGGACAAAGGCAGGGACAGGGACAGGTACCACGAGAAGAACAAGAAGCGGGACAGGGAGAAGGACAGGGAGCGACACCGAGACCGGGACAAAGAACGGGAGCGCGACAAACACCGGGACAGAGATCGGGACAAGGAGAAGGAGCGGGATGGCGACGCAGAGCGGGATTCCGGCTCGCTGAAACACAAGAAGAAGAAGAAGAAGCTGTCTTCTACCTCAAAGGACCACAAGAAGGACACCAAGCTGTACTGCATCTGCAAGACGCCGTATGACGAGTCCAAGTGAGCTCAGAGGGCCTCCCCGCCGTATGTTGGTTCAAATTTGGTCCGAATTCTGCAAAGAAAGAACATTCTCTCCTCCCTCGCAGGTTCTACATCGGGTGCGATCTTTGCTCCAACTGGTTCCACGGCGCCTGTGTGGGAATCACGGAAAAGGAGGCCAAGAAGCTGGAGGACTTTGTGTGTAACGACTGCAAACGCAGCCAGGAGGGGCAGAGCAACGAGGAGCTGTACTGCATCTGTCGGACGCCGTACGACGACACGCAGTAAGGATCCGTCAAATGTCTCACTTCTGTCCATGGCTGCTTGTCGGTCAGTGAGTGCAATTAGGATTAGAAGAACCAATGTAAAATAAAAATTATAAAGAAACTGACAAAAAAACAGCAGGTTGACTAACTTGGTCAAACTTGGTCAACTAACCTTTAAAAAGTTAAATAAATAAATATTAAAGCACGAGATCTGAAATTCCGGCTGGGATAGTTTGCGTCTTCTGTGTCTTCCCATAAACCCTGTGTCATCCAATCCTCACCCACAGGTTCTACATCGGCTGCGACCGCTGCCAGAACTGGTACCACGGGCGCTGTGTGGGCATCCTGCAGAGCGAAGCCAATCACATCGACGTGTACGTGTGTCCGCAGTGCCAGTCCACGGAGGACGCGATGACGGTGCTGTCGCCGCTCACCGACAGAGACTACGAGGGGCTGAAAAGAATATTACGGTCATTACAGGTACGAGCTCTCTCTCTCTCTCTCTCTCTCTCTCTCTCTCTCTCTCTTTGTTCTTTACAATCTGAACTCTGGATTTTTACCAACTGCTTAACGTTTGTCATGTCATCACCACAAACTTGAATATATGTTCTAGAGATTGTGAAGTCAGTGTTAATCAAAATAGATGGACTTTGTATTGAATGCTTTTTTCAGAATTTTACAAAGTGTGTAAAATGTGATGCATCTTTTTCTGACAAATGTGTCCTTTACTAAAAAATAAAAGATAAATTTTGCCTGTTTGTTATTCGTCAGTCTCACAAAATGGCGTGGCCTTTTCTCGAACCGGTGGATCCCCACGACGCGCCAGATTATTACCGCGTGATCAAGGAGCCGATGGGTACGGCCTCCGCTCGCCGCATGCCTTTTAGTGAACGCGACGCTCGTTTCATACTCGTTTGTCTCTCTTTCAAGATTTTTCCACAATGGAAACCCGTTTGCAAAAGCGACATTACCAGAAGCTCACAGAGTTCGTGGCGGACGTGACCAAAATCTTCGACAACTGCCGCTACTACAACCCCAACGACACGCCCTTCTTTCAGTGCGCCGAGGTGCTCGAAGCCTTCTTTGTACAGAAGCTGAAAGGCTTCAAGGCCAGCAGGTAGGAAGTTCTGCTGCTCCTGCCGAACCGAGGTTCTGAGGATTCGCTTGTTTGTGCTCGTAAAGATTTCATTTCTTTATGGAGAAACTCTACCATGTTTATTTTCTAACTTCATCCGTGTTTTTATGTCTGCCTGTCTTTTTTTTTTTTTAAACTACAAGCATGTGTGGCGCAGCTTGAAGTCATAGAGTGTTATTTATTTTCTACATGTGCATATGGTCACAGTCATTGCCTGGAAAAGTGTCCATACTATCAGAAGGTTTTACATTTTGTTGCGTTAAACCACAAACATCAATGTATTTTATTGGGACTCAGTGGTGGGCACCGCTAACTGAGAAGCTAGCTACACTAAAGCACTAATCATAAACGTTGGTTCCACTAACCACCACACCAACGTGGTATTTATGTAGCGGGAGCTAATGCTAAAGCGCTAACTTCAATTCAAGCAGCAATTTAATTTTGACCTTGTAATTTGCATGTTCTGTAATGCCTACACATTGATTTTATTGAGAGAGCGTGAGGAGAGGAAACCGAACTGCCGCGTAAACACTTTTCACCCACGGTCAAAATAAGAGTGCACATATAAACGTTGAACTTGAAAAATTCTTAATAGTCGATAAACAAAACTTCATCACCAATGTCAAACTTTACTGAGCTGAAAGTTTACAAAACAAAACAGCCAATTAAATTAGAGCTTCAGAGTTTATCCAGAAGAAATTAATTTAGGGGAAGCTAGGTGTGCTAAACGCTTTTAAAGTGCTAAATGAGAAATTAGCTTTGGTGTCAGCATGTTAGCAGAAGAGTGCCGATAATTGTGAACTGGAAAGAAATTGTAAATGGTTTTTTAAATTTATTTATGAATAGATATTTTCAAGTCTTACCGCAGCCAGCGGACCTCTGAACCAGTTCTTAACTCTTTTGCAGTCTCTAACATTTTTTCTTAAGGATTTCCCTGTTTTAAACTCGGCTCTTCAGCTCTTAGCATCTTTTCTGTTCCCACAGAAGAAAAGCAGAGTTAGCCGTTGTGCTAATTGAGGCTCATTTGCTGTAACGGTGACCTGTCAAAAAAACCTGCTCCTATTCCTGTGTAGGGTTTTTGTTTGTAGAAAGAGTTCAGTACAATTTCTCTTCCACTTCACAATTACGCAATAAGTTGGTCCCAAATAAAATCCCTGTAAAAACACTGAGGCGTGTGGTTAAAACGTGACAAAATATGAAACACTTTTCGCAAGGCTCACTACGTCTCACCGTCTCAACACTGACTCTGGTTGCGTCTTGGACATTTTTTTGCATTTGCGTCTGTGTGTGTGTTTGTCCACCTGTGCTGCATGCCTGTGATTTAAGCCATTCCATCTTCTTTTTGTTTCTTGCAGATTGTCTGATTCTTAAGTGTGCCAGTCTAGCTGGAGTCTGGACTGGATGCTGGGGGGTCTCTCTGTTGACACTGAAATAAACAAACAAAAAGAAATTAATTATGTGTTTCCAAAAACGGCAAAAAGTCTCAAGAAAAGCCCCCCACACACACGTGCACACACACAGACTCACAACCACCAAATGTGCTCTTTGTTTTTTGTTTTTCTGAGGAATGACTTGTAATCATAGCGGAACAGGAAACATGGCAGCCATTTTGTTCTCTTTCAGAAGAAATTAGGATACCGGCGTTTGTGCTCAATCAAGCGTTTTAAATGCTTTTTACTCACAAGCGTCTATTTATTTCTGTTCAAACATCTCAGTTGAATTGGACATGTTGAAGGTGTTGACTAAAGTATATATTAAAAAAAAGCTGCATATTTTTTTATAAAGGTATATTTATGAAACATTTTTGTATGTTACTTCACCTTTAGTTCTGGATGTTATCTACATTTTATGATGTACAGTGGTTGTGAGATTATATGTCTGACTGTATTTGACCCTTTTTTAATAATAATAAAAAAAAAATCTCATTTTAGATTATTAATATTTTATTAGTCTAAAATGGTCTGAAGAGAGAGAGAGAAGTGCGTCTTCCTGTTCCTCGACTCGCAAGGTTTTGCGGTCATGAAAGGTCTGGTCTCGAACGGAGACGTTCGTGCCAAGATGGCCGCACAACATGGCCACACAACCCCCCCGAAGCGTTTTGCATCTTCTGTCTGTGACTAACTGCAACAGTAAAGAACCTGAAGAGCTCTCAACTCTTCCCCTTCTTCTCCACATCCTGTAGGTCTCATAACAACAAGCTTCAGTCTTCTGCCGCCTCTTAGAAAGCATCGCACGTTACGCAAACAAAATGCACTTGCCAGGAATCTGGCTTCTTTCTTTTTCCTCCCTCTCCGCTCTCCCCCGCCCCGTTCCCGTCGAACTGTGACTCTGATGGACGCAGGGTTGGTTGGGGGGGGAGGGGACCTGTCCTCACGAAGCGGGCCAGCGCAGAGAGAGGCGAGAACAACTGAGGCGTTTCAGATGGAAGTTTACCTCGGAGAAAACTCTTATGGAGCTCTCATGTTTCCATTTATGTTTTTCTTTTTTTTTTTTTTTTAAGTCAATTTTCACCCTCAAACTGTTGTAAAAAAAAAGTCTGGGTTTTGTTTTTGTTTTTGTTTTTTTTTTGGTCTTCTCAAACAGGGACCTGCTATGGAAACGCAATGACTGAGTTTATCTGAGCATCATGTTTCAAGAGTTTTGTGTCTGAATTCAGATGTCACAGTGGAGCAATGTTTTAATCCTCACGCATTTCCACTCATCGTTCATTCTGAAGCGGCATGAAAGACGGTTTTAAGTACTAAAGTACTAACTATGTGGACATCAGTAGTCTTCTTGGTTAAACGTATATAAATATTCTACTGAGAGTATGATAATAAGCTATTGTAAATGACTTGCTTTGCAGTAGTGACTGAGAAAGAATGAAAAGATGTATTTCAAGGTTTCCTGCCCCTGTTTGTAAAAATTCATTGGATTTTGACTTGATTTTTTTTTTCTTTTGTATTACAGCTGAAGAAATATTGATGTATATGAAACTTAATAAAACTTAAAAGACTAATTTGTTCTATTTTTTTCCCCCATACCCCCACCCCCCAAAAAACTTTAACATGAGCTTGTTTACTTCACTTTTGTCTCCATATATAGTCGCATAAATATAAACTCAAATATACACCAAATTCAGTATGTTAAATTGGAGCCAGAAATAATTACAAAATATTTTTTTGTTTTAAATCTAAATTAATGGTTTAACTCCATAAACTGAAAAACACATCTGCTTCAACTTAGTTTTAATTTTGAGAAAAGGGCTTAAATATTTTTGCAATACATTTCTGTTTGGTGATTTAAATGTCTAAGAAAATGAACTGTTGCTGAGAATTTACATACTTTTTCCATATATTGTAAAATTTCTTCTTGTGACATAAAATGACTGAAAACTTCAGATCAAGTTTGAAAAACCTATTAAACCACTTTCATTTAATCGTTTCAACAGAAATGCTTATACATATGTTTTACCGTTTGAATGTAATTAATTTTATTTAGTGATATTTATAGTATACATAAAATACCTTTTTTTTAACAGAAAATGCTATCAATAGCTTTACAGCTGTTACAAAGCTTTATAATAACTTTACAGTTTTGTATAAAGAGGGGGCTTATTGTAGGCTTTAGAACAAAAATAAATAAGCCGAACTGAATTTTGAGAATAGAAAAGTTTCTGTTAAATAACTTCCTGGTAGAGAATTTTAAATATCGCCGTCGAACTCTCGATCCTGGAACAGTTTGCTCGCATTGTGACAGTAGGTCCGTATTCAGCCTGAACTGATCCTGGATCAGGGCAAACTGGAGTCCACATCTCGCGATGTTCTCGTGAAGTGACGGTGTTTCCGGTGACGCATGTGATTTTTTTTCAAAACGACCAATGAACACCGGCGAATGAATGCTTTGACTCGAATGGCCCAATCAGAGGACTTTTTTCTGGAATTTAAAGGTCTGTGCGGCATTTTCTAACTACACATCTCCTGCTCCAGCATTGGGTAAGTGTCCGACTGCTACTTCTGATTTTTATTTTTTTAAATATTTTATATGCTTTGTGGGTTTTTTCACGTTGTATTTACTATTTTCTTAGTTAATTGACAAATGTAGCTGAATTTAAAATTTGAACGTGGTGTGTTCTTATCTTGACATTTTCTGGTGCCTTAGAAAATGCACGAGGTCTTGTTATTCAAGCGAAATAATAAGCGACATAAAAGGGATTGTTTGCACAGGAATTACACCGCTACAAGACCTGTTCTCTGCACTCCCTAATCACACAAACATACAAAAATGTCCGAGAACGTCGCACGCCTGAACAAATTCAAGAACAAAGGCAGAGATGCTAACGTGAGTTGTATACGACTGAGCAAAGCTAGAGTTTACCAAAATGCTGAATCCATAATTACACGCTTTATCTGAATTTAACGCAGGAGCTCCGACGCAGGAGAGTGGAGGTGAACGTCGAGCTTCGTAAGGCCAAAAAGGATGACCAGATGTTCAAGAGGAGAAATGTGGCCGCTGCCCCGGATGAGGCGACGTCTCCCCTCCAAGAAAGAAACCAGAACTGCCAGGTGAACCTTTTAGCATATCTTGCCAAGGGCCTAAGCGACATAAGTTTTCATATGAAGTTAATGTTTTTGGGTCCTATTTTTGTCCTACATTACTGCCAGACTAAAATGAGTAAATTAAGGGGGTAATTCTTCACACTAATTTGGTCCCGAAGAGAAGGGATCAGGTATATTATAAACGACAATGTGAAATTCACAATTGCATTATAAAACGTCACTCTGATTTTGATGGTAAATATATATAGCAGTTTAGTTATATTGGCCTCCTAGCATAACTTCCTAAGTCAAATTTTAATGGGCTTTGATAATCATTGACTGAAATGTGGGGACAATAACTTGCACATTATTTTTGGACTTTAACAAATATTCAGGCAGGGTGATGTAGCAATTTCAGGGGATCAGTATTATGCAAATATCTCAATTTAACCCAAGTATGACCTGGGCAACTATGCCATGAGGCCAAGGACGTGCAACTCCAAGCAGGATTTTTTGGTATTTGTTCTGATATCTGCTTATAAAATGTTGTGTGTGTGGCTGAATACTTCCTGTTTGTTAATCCTCTGTTTTTTTCCTTACCTGTGCAGGCATTCAGACAGTGGACTGTCGAGGAGATTGTTGCTGGAGTGAACAGTGGCAGTCTCGAGTCCCAGCTGCAGGCAACCCAGGCTGCACGGTAATTCATAATTTATTAAAATAAAGCTGCAAACCAGAGCTTTTTTAAAATTGTATATAATAAATTCTTAACTCCAATGTTTCTGGTGCAGGAAGCTGCTGTCCCGTGACAAACACCCTCCCATCGACCAGATGATCGCTTCCGGCCTCATCCCCAAGTTCGTCTCCTTCCTTGCCCTCACTGACTGCCCTCCGATCCAGTTCGAGGCGTCCTGGGCGCTGACCAACATCGCCTCGGGGACGTCTGCTCAGACTATGGCCGTGGTGGACGGCGGGGCCATCCCTGCCTTCATCAGCCTGGTCGCTTCGCCCCAGCAGCACATCAGCGAGCAGGCAGTCTGGGCTCTTGGAAATATCGCTGGTAATTAGCAAAAATGTGTTTTTTTTTTTTTTTTTTTTTTCTGTGCATAATTATTTACTTCTCTCTTCAGGCGACGGGTCGGCTCTTAGAGACAGGGTGCTCAAGCACGGCGCAGTAGCCCCTCTGCTCACTCTGCTGGCAGTCCCTGACCTCACTGTGTTCACTGTGAGTAGCATTTTCTTTGAAATTTGTTCAAATTATGGTTTGAAATTCACGTGAGTGACCTCGCCCATCCCAACATTTTCAAATTTTTTTTTTTTCTGTGCATAATTATTTACTTCTCTCTTCAGGCGACGGGTCGGCTCTTAGAGACAGGGTGCTCAAGCACGGCGCAGTAGCCCCTCTGCTCACTCTGCTGGCAGTCCCTGACCTCACTGTGTTCACTGTGAGTAGCATTTTCTTTGAAATTTGT
>NW_015113716.1:50719-78193 GCF_001443285.1 Poecilia latipinna | reverse complement strand
TTAATGAAATTTAAAAAGGTCAACCAGCCCCTCCCCTCCTTCAAATCAGACAAAATTGTTGTCACCTTGATTACGGTCGTGCAGCAAAATTCTTTTCTGTTTGTGCTTTTGTATTGAAGATATCAATGAAGGTTTAAAGGTCAACCAAATGTTTGTGCAGTAAAAATGTCACTTGTGCTGCTATCATGTTGGATATTTTTTAAAAAGTCTTGATAGGTCAACCCTCTGTTCACATTTACAAAAATAATCTGCTCTGCTACATTTGTAGCAAAAAAGGCTTCTGCTGCTTTTGCTTTGACTATAGTGATGAGTCCTGCAAACTTTTTTTTTTTAATCTTTAAAATGATGGCAGCACAAATGTTTGACACCAGTTTTGTAAGATTTTCATCTGTAATTCACCTCATCCGCCTCTAGGTGGTGTCCTTATCTAATTAAATCTTCATTTCTCCATGCCAAACTGACATCTGCCTTCTGTTTTTTAAATTCCTTTCCCCTCTTGATCTCTCCACAGCCCGGCTATCTTAGAAATGTGACCTGGACCCTGTCCAACCTCTGCCGCAACAAGAACCCGTCCCCTCCTGTGCACGCCATCCAGCAGATTCTACCCGCCCTTGTCCGCCTGCTGCACCACGACGACCTGGAGGTGTTGGCCGACGCGTGCTGGGCTGTTTCCTACCTGACGGACGGCTCCAATGACCGCATTGAGATGGTGGTTGAAACCGGCGTGATTCCTCGCCTGGTGAAGCTGCTCGGCTTCCAAGAACTGTCTGTAGTTGTACGTGCCAAACTTCACAAAACTTGCCCTATTCTCCACAGCTACCACGTTTCTCCTAGCTCTTAAATAATCCACTTTTTGTCCTGTCAGACTCCAGCGCTCCGTGCTCTGGGTAACATCGTGACCGGCACAGATGAGCAGACTCAGGCTGTTCTTGACGCCAGCGCGTTGTCCATGTTCCCCCACCTGCTGCGCCACAAAAAGGCCAACATCCAGAAAGAGGCAGCCTGGACTCTGTCCAACATCACGGCAGGGAAGGACACCCAGATCCAGGAAGTCATCAACGCAGGCCTCGTTCCCTACATGGTCGACATGCTCGTGCGGGTACGTTCTGGGGACAGTTATCGTGGTTCAACTAAAACTAACAAACTGAAGTTGAAAACATTTTGGATAAAAACGGTAATTACTAGGGGGGGAAAACTAACTACGAACTACAGGACATTGTGTGTTTATCTAAAACCTACTGAAATTCTAGATGCATCTTTAATTTTTGTGTTTATGAATCTATTAACATGAACTATATTAAACTAATAAAAACTAGCAAACCCACTCCAAAAACTAATTCAATCTGAAGTAGACAGTCGAAATAAAACTCAACTATTATGAAAAACCTAAAACTACTATAACCCTGGTTCTTGGTCAAAGACGGCAATATGCAACTAGATTAATCAGTCAGAATCGGTTCTAAACTGAATAAAATCTGAAAACTCTTCAATGCACAAAGTGGAAATTTCTTATCTTTCAGATCAAATTATTTAGTTTGGTGCTTTTGAAACCTTCATTGAGAACCAGTTTGGTAAAAAATTTGTTTGAGGTGAGGTGGAAAATGTTTAATTTCCTCCGTCTCTGCAGGGTGACTACAAAACCCAGAAAGAGGCAGTGTGGGCAGTAACCAACTTCACCAGCGGGGGCACTGTTCAGCAGGTGGTCTACCTCGTCCAAGCCAACGTTCTTGAGCCGCTTCTGAATCTGCTTTCCTCCAAGGACAGCAAAATCGTCCTCGTCATTCTGGACGCCATCACCAACATCTTCATGGTGAGATGTTGAGACCAAGACGCATGCATGAACGCCACGGCTTTCTGTGCAGCTTCTCACGTTTCAAATTTCCCCCATGTCAGGCCGGAGATAAAATCGGAGAGTCGGACAAACTGAGTCTGATGATCGAGGAGTGCGGTGGCCTGGACAAGATAGAAGCGTTGCAGGCTCACGAGAACGAGTCGATCTACAAAGCTGCACTCAACCTGATTGAGAAGTACTTCTCTGAAGAGGTGGGTAGAGATCTTCGACCATTAGCCTTGCCTGACGTATTAAACCGTGTGTGACGTGTTCCTATCTGCTTTCGTTGAAGGAAGAGGAGGTGCAGTGTGTGATCCCTGAAGCTACTGATGACGGTTACGCATTCCAGATCAGTGAAAACCAGAGCACGTTTAATTTCTAAACGACTTGTTGCTTTCACTCTGTACTGTAACCTCCCACTGCTACGGTCTGTCCTGTGTTCATGTGACATTTGCTGATATTTGTATGTATTGTACATACTCCTTTTATAACAGAACAAATGTGTAAATAAAGCTGTTGGATCTTGTTTGCCAGTGTTCACTCTTTTTGTCTTACTTTTATAAACTGCATTAAACTTTAAATACTGACCAGGTTTAGTCAAAGACCTCATCTTGCAACAAATTTTAGAAATGTGTGAAACATTTTTACACATTTGACATGTCATTAACTTCCATCCCTTGTTGCACGGTAAGTTTCCCCCTGCCCCCACACACAAAAAACAACCTTACTGTGTATTTCTGGTCTAGTTTCTAGTGTAAATATATTAGTGCACTTGAAATAAGACAAACAAGTAACTTTTCAGAAAGGTGTTTAAATCAATTTCTTAATATTGATAAAGTATTGGCAGATTATTGCATTAATAACATGAGAAAAATGTTTTTGTGACATCTCAGTGGAACTAGTTCATCATTTGACTTAAACTCATATTTCTGAAAAGTTACCTGTAAGTCAGTTGTTGCCTTTCACTAGAAATTGGACCAAAATAATTTTGGTCCATTACTTCCTTTTTTTTTTTTTGTGTGTGTAGTTTCTCAATTGACAGAAATGAACCAGATAAAAGTTTATTCTAATTGGAGGTGGAAAAGCTTCCATGTTTGTTTAAAGCTGCATTATCTGAGTTCCCAGCTTTCAGTCTCAGGTTCAATATCTACCTTCAGAACTTTCCTTTGAGATCAGTATCTCAAAGGAAAACAATGTAAAAGTAAATGCTTTTACATTGTTTGTAGGAATGTACAGAATATTCAGAGTAAATGTTGGCAAACCAAATCCATGCAAATAATTTTTTTGGTATGCTCCAATAGTGTTTCAAAAACAAAAAAATGCTCATTACTTCCAGTTAAAAGAAACATGCAAGATGAAAGGATGGAGAAAATCTGTGAATATGAATTTAAGACAACAGTCTCTTTGATGGGTTTAGATCTGGACTTTGAATGGGCCATTGTAACATGCTACCAGATGTTTTAATCTGGTGTCAAATGTACGGCTCCTGGGCCATTTGTGGCCTTTGGAATTCTCCATGTGTTCTGTGCCCAAAATTCAAGATTGGTACGAACTTGATCCATCAGCACATGCAGCAGCAAAACTCACAAGATTATTTTCTTCATTTTCATTTTGTGTGGCAGATGAGTGCTGCCCCTGTGACAGAAGGTCTGGTGCTCTGGGGTGAGTCATCTGGAAGTTGGACCTCTGTGCCAGTCTCAACTCTTTAGCAAATTACTAACAAGATTTGAAAAGAAGAGCTATCCGATTATTAAATCAACCAATCTTCATATTAATTTAGAAACTTTTCCCTACCCCTGTGAAGAAACGCATCCGCACAGCATGATGCTGCCATCTCCGTGCTTCACTGAAATATGTGGTTAACTTCCGCCAAAGTGGACTCTACAGTATTTAGAAATTAGGTGACTTCTGAATGAAAAGTGGTTCCTCTGGACTTTTTTTGTTGATGTGTCTGGAAATACAATTGCGCGTTTTCATTGGGAAAACCGAAAATTATTGATTTGGGATTTATGTATTTTTAAGATGACAGATTTGTTTGAAGGTAAGTAGGTGTCGCTCACCGTCGCCGCACAAGCGCACAGTGACCCCTGTGTGTGAGTCACGGTTCAGCGCCACATGCTGAAGAAATGCCTGTCTCTCCCCCTGAGAGTGCTGTCGTCACCGGTCAGCTCTGGAAGCGGGACCTACCCCGGAGGCTCCGCACTTCAGCCGTGGAGGAGCTGAGAGGAGCCCGGGCCAGTCACACAGGCTCTCTCCGAAGATGTGAAGATAAACACCGCGTTACAGCACCGCGTCCCCCTCACTTTCCAGCACCGGAGGAGACATTTTTCATTTTTTTCTTTTTCTTTTTTTCAGTTAAAGCAGTCAGCTGCAGCGCTTTTTATATTTACGTTCTTCCCTCTTTTCTCCCCTCTTTCTTTTTTTAATTTTTGGCATTTATGAGCGGTCGCTATGGCAGTTCTGTCCACATCCGGGCTACAATGCTTTGACTCCATTATTGTCTAAAACTGGCGGAGAGGTTCATTAAACCTTATTATTATTATTTTTTTCTACATCCAACGACACGTTTTTAGTAGGCGCAGTGAAGGCTCGGATCAAGAGGAGATGTCTAACCAAGGAGTCCGGCGGAATGGCCCCGTCAAACTGAGATTAACAGGTAGCCAACAACGCTTTTTAAATCCCCAAATATATTCCCACACACTTAGCTAGGGGAGGCTGGGTGTATTTGCTGGAGGTGAACAGTTCCCATGGGCCATGTCTAAAACTGGCGGAGAGGTTCATTAAACCTCAAGAGGGCTCTCCCGTCTTGTTGTTGCGACTCTTTCTACAAGAGCTCCACGTTAATTTAATTATGAATTTATTTCACGTTGCTGGCTTAAATGCGGGAACAGGCGAGACGGAGCACGAGCGAGCGCTGCATTTTGATATTATTGTTCTTGGAAATAGTCTGAGCCCTGCGATTGTCGCCAGTATCCACCTCCACCAGACATAACAGGGTTCCCGGGGTTGCGCTGCTCGGTGCAGTGCAATGCGATGCAATGGTTTTGTTCTGCCTATTTTATCTCTACTTTGGGCTTAATGAGGAGTGGGAAAAAAAGATGAGCACATTAAGAAAAAAGAGCACGTGATGTATTGCATTTCCAGATACTTAAACACATGTGTGCCTTCCAACTGTGGCACCGCTCTGCTTGACAGACGGACGGCTTCCCATTTAAAGTTGACTAGCTTGGGTTAGCCTAGCCAGTTAGCTCTAAGCAAGCCTTTCTGCCAGAACAAGGCTCGGTTTAGACAACAAACAGCTCCACAGGTCACGAGAGTTTATAACTGGCTCTAAACAGTGTGCAGTGGCCCTTAACTGTCTTCAGACAGGCAGCTGGCTCCTTTGTTTGTTTTCCTAGTTAAAGCAGGTTATTATTAACCCTTTCCTGCATAACAGTAGATGTTTTAGGAACATTTTCTGGAGAAATGTTTTTCAAAGGAAACGATTTGATGTGGAAGAGCATTAAAATACATTTTAATTGATGTCAATATTGATGTCTGTGGGTTTCAAAAGCTGTATTATTTTTTTTTTAAACCTGAATATACATTGAAAAGTTGTGATCGGAATCAATGACAATTGGTCAGTTAAAAATAAATAAGTAGTATTATTATTATTATTATTATGAAAGAGCTACCATTTTCAGTGCTTAAGATAAAGATGTCAGTTATGAAGCATGTAGCAACACGAAAATTTAAAAACAGAAGAAGAATACCATATTTGAGTACAGTAAGGGCAAATTTACAGCATAGAAAAATATAGAATAGTTATTAAAAAATTGCATATCCTGATTTTTAAAAATTCGAAAGAGTAAGACAATTTAAAAATGCACAAAATGTGCCTGCATATTTGTGCATACAAAACAACAGGGTTGATGAGTTTGATGTTAGTTTTGTTGGTTATAGTCTAGGAGAAAGCACCTTTGATAAGGCTCTTTAATACACCTAGGATGCAGTAAAAAAAACATCTCTAAAATGTGTAACTTAAAAAAAAAATACTATAATCGGTAACAGAGAATATCCTGCTTTGAAACAAAAATGCATTGCATCTTTAAAAAAACAATCCTGCAATTAAGATGTACTTTTGTCTGTTTTGATTGGAATCCAATCCTAATTCAGTAACAAATAAAAGTATTCACTACAGCAGGCAGCAATTTGAAAGCTGCTTCCTTGTGTATATGATTTGATTTAGATCTACTTGTATAAAAGCCACTTCGTTTGATAGTGTTGATGTACTCTGCCCCCTGCAGGCTAATGAGTGCAAGTCAGTAAAATATTTCCTCAAACTTGCAGGGCAGTTGTCAGTCAAAAATGCTGAATCATCTTTTATTGTCATCATACAGAAGGACAATGAAATTTGTTTCAATAACAAAAATAAAGACAAACAACCAGCATAAGTCGAGGGCAGACTGGTGCCTGATCTTATATTTTAACAGTGCTTTTATAATTTGACACATCATATATTTTACACCAAATAACTCCAGACTCGTATAATTTTCACAGTTTTGAAAATTATACGAGCCTTGATTTTAGAGAGTCGCGATATATCAGCCTTTTTATCTGCATTGGTTAACTTTTGATAAATCAGGATGGATGCCATGAGTAAAACTGGGCTGGTATCAGTAAGCGATGTTTGTTTCCATCTTGTTTCCCTTTATGTATGTGTTTCTGGGGAGGGAATGTAGGGCGGCCATGTGATATTTGTTTTTTCAGAGTGTCAGAAGGATTGGGAGATCTATATAAATTTGCAATACGACTAAATATCGGTCACTGCTGATGGCAGCCCAGATTTTCATATCGGTGCATTCCACATTGATTTTACGTTGGGGAAGAAATTGCAAATCTTCTGTCCATGATTGTGGACATCCATGGCGCCATATGACCTGAAATTTATGCTGTTACTCCTTTGCAAATGTTTTCGTATTCATAGAATATGACAGTTTTTGAAACCAAAACGACGTGCTTTGCAGATTACTGTGGCTGCATAAATTTGAGTTTGTTTTTTTTTTTCTTTTGGTTTATAAAACTGAAGTAGAATAAATCGCAAGTGCAACTACATCCGTGGAAGTGGAGCTGGTGACTGTGTTTGTTATTGTAGAGGAAGCAGGTCAGTGTTAAACTGTATTATTATTGTTATTATTAGATCAGCAGTCCCGCCTGAACCAGTGACCCGCTCTCACCTCTGCGTTATGATTCATTGTGAAACATTAACATGTGATCCCTCTGCAGCCGCATTATGCTGTGCTGTTCTCTCTCTCCCCCGCTCTCTCTAAACCACTTGGTTTGTGCCTTTTTCAAACAAACAGGGAAAAGAAGGAGAAGAGAAAAATAAGGGTTTACATGAAAGCAGTTTGGTGTTTTGACTGGGACGGGGGTCACACAGCTGCCCTTTATTTGATCTACAGCCAGGTCGTGACCTAAATGCCTTTTAAAGGGGCTGTCTGCTTCCACCAGGAGGAGAGGGGGGGCAAAATGAATGTTCAACCCCGCTGCGGTTTCTGTCTGATAAAAAGCAGAAACTTTGGGTAGTTTTAGTTAACATGGTCAAGGACGGCGAGCTTTCGACCGTGTTTGTTCCATGTTCGTTACTGAGAATTTTCACGCATGACTTAGGGGCACTGCAAAACACTGCAAGGGTTTACTTTAGAGAAAAAAAACTCCCAACATGTTCCAAGACAGAGAGAGGTTGAGAGTCAGCTTTGCTGTACGTCTTTCAGCCTTCCTGTTATCTACCAAAAATATTGCTCTCTAATGTTCTCAAAGAAGCAGTTTACTTTTTAAATGGCTTCTTAAGCACTTTATGGATCCTAAAAAGTTTGATCTGAAATTGGACTCTCTTGTAAAGATGTTTGTCTAGGCACAAATATTATACAAAATGTAATTATCAACGGTATATTGAATTCTCATAACCACATAAGACCATAAGGGATGCACCAATATGGAAAATTTGGGCCGATATCGATAGGTTAGTATTTCTGTTATGGCCGATAAGTAGGGTGCACCGATTGCAGTTTTCTGGCCGATTACGATCTGTAAAAAGCCTGACCTGCCGATTCCGATTTTAGCCGATACTGATTTCTTTTGTCTGAAATGTCGCTAAATTCTGCAAGAAAGTCGCTAACTTTGCAACAGTAGCCACTGACATGATCTGGTGGAACGGTCTGTCAGTCAAACCGGAGCAGAAGAGGACAGCGGCTGATTTTTAGACCTTTGCCGATAAGATCGGCTTCACATGGAAGCCATGGAAGCCGATCTTATCGGCAAAGGTTGATCTTGGCTGATCTCAGAAAATGAAGAAAATTGGGCAATATTATCGTATATCTCCGTAACTTTTGGGACAATTTATCATCTAGCAAAATTTGTTATCCCGACAGGCCTACTTATCGTAGCTTTATATTTTCCCATTATAGCGCAGTCCTAATTCTCAGGCCTTAATATTTACCCTCTCAGTGATTGGTGTTCTGGACACATCGCCTTCATATCTTTCTTACTTGAAAAATATTCAGAACCAGAGCATTTTGTCATGAATTCATTTCAGTGCTGCCCTGGTTGACCTGCAGTTCTCTCCTGCTGGAATGCTGGGAATGTGAGTGCTGTGAAAAATGGCAGGAGCCTGCAGACCAGCTCTCCTTTTGATGCTGAGTAACCCAGCACAGCACCTTAAACACCCTCGCTTCAGGAACAGCTGCACGTCCGGATCATTCTCATTCGCTCGCATGTATTGTTCTTCTGTGGCCTGTCACCATGACAAATGTTGCTGGATGTTAAATTATCCCAGAAATGATTGTGATAAATGACAATATTGTCATTTTGAGATCATTTTCTGTAATAATAAGAATGGCATATTAATGCAAATATATCCTCTCAAAATTGAACTAAATTGAATTTCTGAAGATTTAACACTGAAACTGGAAAACAGGTTAAATAATCCAAAGCAAACAACAATAATTAAAATGGATTATGAAGTTTCAGTGGTCAAAATTACATTTCAGAAGATAATAGTAATCAGTCAGCTTAGACCAGGAAAACAGGCAAAAGTAGCAAGAAGTGCAAACTACTTCGAATTGGGTGTCAAATGTTTGCAGCGTCTCTCAGGATGCAGACTTTTCAATAATATTAAACTGGAGCATCTCTTTAACAACTGTTGTCCAGATGTAAACTATCTCACTTGTTTCAGTTTATCATGCGATGTATTGATTAATTACTTATTGGGACGGGCTTACTCACTCTTGCGTTTTCTCTTGGGTCTCAATTAGGTTCCTTTGAACCGTACAGGGTCGGTGTGACAGAACCTCGACACCGCGGTTGTCCACGCTGAGGCGAGGCTCGTCTGTCGAATGCGCCTCTGCAACACGACTTCTGGGTTTTCTCATTTTTTGGATCCTGACACGTAGCTGCTTATTAGCGTCTCCTCAGCGAACGACGCGTCGCTACATCTGAAGCAGCTCCTATTGCTGTTTGCCTCGTAGGCGTCCATTTGAACCAGATGTTCCACATGTTTGCCAGCTTCTAAACTTAAAACAAACAAAAAAAAGCTTCTAAAACCAACACTTTGGAGGGCGACTCGTCCCCCTCCTCCTCCTCCTATTTTTTCCTCTGCTGCCGTACAGCTGATCACTTCTATGTTATGTCACATGTAAACAGAGCTAATAGCATTACATGCTCCGCCGTCTGGGGCATAAATTACACCATGAAAGCACGGCTCATTGCTTTGTGTGATCATTCATAAATTCTCCTCTGGCTCTTGGAGTGTAGTAATTGAGTTGGGGGCGTGGAGGTGGAGGTGTGCTTTCTGTACAGCTTCAAATGGGATGACATCACTGGAGGCAAAGCCACACAGAGCGTCTTCCTTCGGATGGGATTAGGATTTTGCAATGAAAAAAAAAAAGAATCTGAAGTGTAGAGACTTTTTTTTTGTTTTGTTTTTTGTTTTTTTTTTGCTGTTCAGCTCCACATTCTCAACGTCTATTGTTGCTCCGTCCGGGGGTTTCACGTGTGACTCGTCGAGCATATGGTTTGCTCGTCTGAATTCTTTGGCCCGATGCGGATTGGCGGAGAGAGCTATCTCAGTGGGATTCCCTAAAAGTCTCTACTCACATTCCCACCTCTTCCTCTTCCCTCCTGTTCTTTCCGACTGTAAGCGTCTTCCCCCCTCAGGTTGAAGCACATTTCAATATTTCACCTCCCACCCGTACCGACTGAGTTCCTACGCACTCCTAAAGAGCATCTTAAAAAGTCTTACATTTATGGATCTAAAATTAAGGTCTTAAGAAATGTCTTAATTTTATTTTAAAAGTTAAGTTTGGTCTTAAATTTTTGTTGTAGCAGAGCTATTTACTTGTTCATTCTCTTTTCTGTCTTTTCTGTCAGGCAAACATCTTCATTATGTTCTGTGACTGGAAGATATTTGAGGCTACCGCTAACTAGCTGCTAACAGGGCTGGGCAATAAATCAGTAACAGTATGTATTGCAATACATGTGGTCAATATCAATAGGTAGTACATATGATAGGACATTCACTGAACTCTGATTCAGAAACACATGGCATTCTGGGGGATGTAGGCGGAGAAAAGAATTTAGCCGCTCAACTTTCACTGCTAGCTTAAGCAAGGCTGGTGTCACCAACTAACTCACTCACTCTTTGGTTACCTAGCAACAACCTGTTGAGTCGCCGTTTTAGGTATCATCACCATGCTTAAAAATTAAACATGGAGCAAAAACTGGATAAAACAGTAGAGGTAATGCTGCTATTGTGGCTTTGGTTCAGATATTTAAAACAAAAAATACCAATAAATAATTATCATAATTGACTGATATGAAACGCTTAAATACGTTTTTCAGCCATATTGTCCAGACTCAGCAACTAATAAACCCTTGCTAGCTGGCTAGCAAGTAGTAGTAGTTAGCCAACTAGCTAAATATCTACTGCTCGAGAGCCAGCTGCTCTACCATTAATAGGGGCAATTAGTATCGATCATTGTTCTAATTGATCTAGTCAGCCAGCTAGCAAAAAACAGAAGTAGCTTTTTTGGCAGCTGGGTCATTTCTGTTGCAAATCCCTACGATGCTACGTGCATTCTGGGCAACAAAACCTGGCACTACTATATAAATTGCGCAATTTTCTTTCCTTTCATCCATAATGGTCTTGAAAAGGGTCTTAAATTGTCTTAAATTGAGTTGGTGAAACCTGCAGAAACCCTGTCTCCACTCTCCAGTCTGTCATGCTTCTTTTTTTCTCCCCATGTTTAATTGCCGACGATTAGCAGTCGATGATGCTGCAGCTGTTTCTGCAAAACTGGAGGTTGCCAGTGCTGTTATGTTTGGAGGAAAACCTTGCTTTAAAAAAAAAGGGGGTCCTGTTTGTTAGATGACTGACAGTTGAATGGGCACAGATGCCGCCTGAGAAGAGAACAGACTTGTTTTAATGATGCAACAAAGGCTCTTGGGGTTTCACACTGGCCCCACTGTGTGGTGTGGCCTGAAAAGGCTCGAGGTCTCTCCTTTTTTGTGTGCTTCTTAGTCTGACTGTAGTCCACAGATGAGGGGGGTTGTCTTTGGATCTTTGTTGGTTAATTGAAGAAGATTTCCCTGCAGCTGGGCATTGAAGGTTGGGAGGCAACGGGGGGGCTTTCTGTAGAGGCACAGGACCTGACGATCAAGGAAGTTTTAATGTGGTCTGCGTTTGCTCTGGGTGCATTCATGTGGTCTCAGCCAGAGCTGAGTGTTTTTTTCTTTTTTAACAGAGTGGCTGTATGGAAGTGATTTGAGTTCATCTGGGTGTTCAGACAGGATACGTCGTAAATACGCCGTGATTAGCTACATGTGGTGAGAGGGGCCTCAGTGTGGAGATGCAGTTTAAGTGCAATGTTTCCCCCATTTTCTTTTTTTCTTTTGCTTTGAGAAAAAACATGCGAAAGTAAACAAAATGATCTCGAGCGATGAGGGGGAGTTGAAAAAATGACGGTGGGAAGCTGAAGCTGTTATGGAGCATAATTGGTAAACATTTGGTTTCCCTCCCGCTGAGAGCCTCCCGACAATTTAAATAGTTTCACCAATTAATTGACTTGCCGGAGTTTGGGTTTGGTGTTGGTTCAGCTGCGCCACGGCGATGACGAAGCTTTCCACTCTCGGTCCTCCTTCAGAGGGATTGCTCCCTGGCCCGAACATTTGTCCAGACGTCACCTTTGGCATAACGTTCCACCGTTTGAAGTTCACTTTTAATCATAAAGGAGAGGTGTAGCGCTTGTGTTACTCAGCGACATGCCAGAAACGTCATAACGCTGGGTGGCTTACGGCTTTAGCCTGTCCCTCTGTGTAAACAGTAGCCGATGAGCTAGCTGAGTGGATGGCTTGTGTGGTTTATGGAGGCCAGCCCTTCCTGCCAAGCAGATCATCAACGCGTCATTACGTCTGCTTTGTTGAAACAATTTCAGAACCATCTGATTGGAAGGAGACCTTAGACGTAGCAATACAGATCTAATTATTTGGTTTTATCCTTTTTAACTACGCACTAACTTTGTCATGGTGTCTTTGATGGAATCCCAGTCAAATATTTGTGGTTGTACCCAGACAGAAAAAGTGTGAGAACTTTTGCAAAGTGATGTATATCGAGCTATAGTTCCAGAACAGATTGGTTTCTGGTCATCTAGTAATTCAACAAGCTGTAAAAATTAGGGATGCATGGGGCGGCGGTTTTCAATTTGGGTGGTTGCCCAGGGGAGGATCAGGAAGGGGTGGGGTACCCAAAAACTAGAAAATGCAATATCTGTCTGTTGTCCCCTGATAGTTGTATGCATGTATGTTGGAGTAAGTTTCCGTTAGTTGCTGTTGAGTACTGGAAGACTGCATTACCTGTTTTCTGCTTTCATTTTAATGGGTTGGAGTTCAACAGAAGGAGGGGCTCATTCTGGGCACCATTCCTGCAGGAATCTGATTCTTGTGACGTATCGGCATCAACGTCGGTATCGGATAATTTTTGAAAGAATTTATTTGATTAGTTAAACTGGGCCGATATTAACAACCAGTGTGTTTGTTTCCGTCTTGTTGCTTTTTTTTAAAATTTTTTATTTTTGGAAGGGAGAGGAATGGCTGTATATCATATCAGTAAATATCGGTTATCGACCACAACGGCAGCATTGATATCGAACGGCGATATCGGCCCAAATTTTCAAATCAGTGCTTTCCTTTTTAAAAATGCAACAATCTATGAAGAAATGCGTTTAATTGTTATTTAATCACTAATCACTTAAGTTAAATACCTTCAGTCTGCACTGATAAATTAAAGCTGTTTGGAGCGCCATTGCTGTGCAGTCTCTAAAAGGCTTGCTTCTATTTCCAGAGCCTATGTGAAGTATTTCAAAATAACTATAATTAACCGCAAAGAAGCAACCCTTAACTTGCGACAAACCTTCATATTCAACACCTGACAGAAACCTTTGATTGTGCGTCTGAACCGGACCAAATTTACAAGTAGAAGACATCATCTGTGTCTCATTGCAATGAAAAGACAAAGTTCTGTGTAACCTCCTTGGATATCGGTTCTGAATAATGTTGCTTCGTCCCCAGTCAGAGGGACAGAGTGTGTTTTATGTAAAGGTCCATCGTCCTTCTGTTGGGTTTGAGTGAGACCGTCTTCAGAGGCCGGTTCTGTCAACCTGACTGTGGTTTTTAATGGGTCAGAATTGGATTAGTGGTGAATGTGAGGGAAAGGAACTTCCACTGACGGCTAAATGGATATTCGGCTCCTGGCTTTACTTCTATCCTCCCTGCTTCACTGTCTGCATAATCCAGCTGCGGCTTTGCCCCCGTTTCGGTCCCATCTCTTAAACTAGAAATCCCTTTGAAGTTGGACCTGTCGCAATTAGCAATAAATCAATTAATCGCATAACAGATGACAGCATGATTTATAGTTTTTCTCTTTTCTCTCTTTCTACCAAAAACTCAATGACTAAAGTCTTCAATCTGGTGCTTTGGTCTCAACTAGCTTCCTTTTTTGTAAAATAAATTTTATTTACAGAGACTTCTTAATTCATTTTATTTATTGTTTCTGTTGTTTTCTTTATTCATTTAGGGTCAGAATGTTAAATGTTCATTAGAATTTGAAGAGAATTAATCTGTGGCATTATCATACCATAACCATTTTACTACATCTCAAAATAACAATATTATCATTTATCACAATAATTTATGGCACAATTTATCGTCCAGCAAAATTGATCATGACTGCCTATTTGAAGTTGCACTCTGTTTAGTCCTGATTGTTCTAGAGTAGGGGTGTCCAAACTTTTTGTCACATCAGTCAAAATTGTTGAGTTTTCCTGGGCTAAGAAAAAAACCCCTTAAATCAAGCAAATAGTTGTCCAGTTTTTATTTGAAGGACAGGATATTTTTTGTAGATCCACAACATTAAAAATAATTTTTTGTGTTTTGCTGTATTAAATCTTTCAGCTTCCAAAGTCTTTCAGTCTCGCTTGAACTAATTTACTGCCAATTAGAAGAACAGGATTTCTGTCGCTTGCGTTCAGAACCGCTTGCTACGTTTAGCTGAGTTTAACGTGTTCAGTAAAAGCCGATTTATGTGCAATAAAGTCGGGTTTCCAGAAATGGTCTCTGGATAGACGTGGTTCGAACCTTTTATAAAGGCTTGTTTGTGAAAAGGCGAAAACTTTGTGTTGTGGTTAACAACATAAAATGATGTCGATAATAATTATTAATCTGGTTAAAAACAAAAAGTTTAATTCTTGAACAAAAAAATCTGACCAAGGGCCACAAATGGTTATTTCCACTAACTCATTTTCTTTCTTTCTTTGCAAAATACTAATACTTTTTGACATCTTTTCCTTTCTTGTGACATTACCACCACAAACTATCACTTATTAGTACAGAACTCTGAAGCGGAAAACGAAATGACATAAGCATTTCTGAAAATGTGACATGTCTTTGAATTTTTCTCATTCTACTCTGACGCCACCAAATAAAATCCAGCCAGATGCCTTTACGTGAAACACGGTGGTGGCAGCACCATGCCGTGAGGATGGAACTAAATCTGGAACGCATCAGACTGAGCGCAGACTTGCCTTTCATAAGAACAAACAAACTACAAACATGCATCTGGCTCTACAGCGGAACTGTTTGATCAAAATACGTCCATTTATTAGACTGAGCTGATGGCTTCTTCCTAAAACCTGATAGACATGAAGCCATTTTGCAAGGAACAATGGGGAAAAATTGTCTGTCTTTAGATCTCCTGCAGCTTTTTCAAAGTATCGATTTAGGTGGCTGGTTACAAGAGCATGACGCACTTTTTAGATTGTTTAAGGAAAAGAACAACATTTTGCGAGTATGGATCAGCAAACGGGGATGTGCTCAGGCTCTGCATCTAACTATATTCTTTCAGGGTTAACTCTGCATAACATATGGAAGGTCCTCCAGTCTGCCGTGTTGCCGACTGAGGGGTCGTTTATGCAAACACAACAAGACGCCAACAGCTGTATGTTTGGATTCACACAAGATCGCATTTCAAATGGAAGCTCTGCTCAAGTGGAGCAAATCCACAACAGGATTGTTAAAAAAAAAAGAAAAGAAAAACAGAGATTAAACGCACTGTAACCTTCCCCCGCCCCACCGCCGCACATGGCTGTTGTTACTCATCCACTTGAATATCGGTTTCTCTATGAGAGCGAGTTTCATTATGTGTAACCATCTGGTTGATAAAAGTTGTGGTTTGCTTCACAGGAAGACGGTAATGAAGCTAACCTGCAGATCAAAGCTGAAACAGGAGTGCCTGATGATTCACCTCTTGGGCAGCTTCTTCTGCAGACACTGTTATCAGTCTTATTGGGAAACGCTGGTTCCGGTGTGTCTGACAGAGCTGCAATAGATGTGGGAATGATGGTCGTTTTCCTCTTTCTTTCCCCTTTAAGAAACCAGATGTTAGAATTTTCCATTTTATTTTCGACTGAAATAAATTTATCATCCATCCAAAAGTCAAAGATTTATAATTGACGGCAAGAATTTTAACTTTGGATAGATGTCAAAGTGCTGGCTATGAAGTGTCTCTTTGAAGTGTTTCATGTCAACCAAACACCTTTAATTTGGGTTTCTATGTAACATTAGCAGCATACGCCTGCTAATGCGCTAATAGTAGAGCCAATTTTTGTTTTAGCTCTTTTGCTAGCTTTGACAACTTTTATCGCACTTGGCTTCCCTTAAGAAATCAAACAAACTAATATACTTGGCTGTTTTGTAAGCTTTCTGTTGAACATAGTTCGACATCTGTGCTGAAGTTTTGCTCATTGCTGCGTTATGTTATGAATTCTTCAAGTAGTTAGATGTTTGTATTGATGCTCTCATTTTGAAGTGGATGAAGACTATTTATACGACAATCCCATTTCTTCTCTTTTTTCCAATAACTTTATTACAAACAAAAAACAAAACGGAACAAAATAAAACATAGAAAATAGTGAACAAGATATAAATACAATATCTAAGGAAATTATAGAACATGCAAAGTAAAATATATCAAAATTAAATTCTGCTCAAATACTCTTTAAAGGGGACATGTAGTTCTGGTGTAGCAGAACTAAACTTTTTAGTTTGCAGCGCCATCATTGTAATAGACCAATGCAAATTAGATTCGAGATTTGAAATGAATGGGAAAGTATACATTGTTTTAAACAACCTTTACAAATAAACTAACCTGTCTGGGTTCAAGAAGCACATTTTTCTTCAAGTGTACCTGTAAACCCTTCAGGTATTTGTACATCTAGAAACTGGGATTTTTACCCATTCCTCCAAAACAATTCTAGTTCAATTAAATTGAATGGAGAACATCTCATCAATTTTTAAGTATTGACACAGATGCTCAATTATACTAAGTGGGGGAAGTTGAATGTCCTTTAATTTAAAGCAATACATTATATGAGTAGGGTATTTGTCCTACTCTGCCCTAGTCTCAAGTCTTTCGCTGCCTTCAACCGACTTTCTTAGGGTTTCCCTCAACACCTCTACTTACACCAAGGTAGGGTAGAGTGGCCTCTTCGGGTGGGGAATGTGGTCTTGAGACTGGGGCAAATGGAGGAGTTTAAGTACCATGGGGTCTTGTTCATGATTGATGAGAAATGGTGTGGTGTGGGGTTGCAGAAATTCGGAGGCTGTACCGGTCTGTCGTGGTGAAGAGAGAGCTGAACCAAAAGGCGAAGCTCTCGATTTACCGATCAATCTACGTTCCCATCCTCATCTACGGTCATCATCTTTGGGTAGTGTCCGAAAGATCAAGATTGTGGATACAAGCGACCAAAATGAGTTCTCCGCAGGATGACGTGCAGAAGGGAGTATGTTTGTTGGCTGGCCTGGGAACGCTTTGGGATTCCCCTGGAGAATGGGAAAAGGGAAGTCTGAGGAAGTTGTGAGTCTTTCTACTTGGGCTTCTTCCTCCGCAACCCAATACTGGATTAAGCAGAAGACAATGGCTGGATGGATCTTTATGTTTTTCAAGATTTGTCAGAAATCTTGGGAACCAATCAATTTCCCTTCCCTTCACTATTGTTCCTTTTGTTTACTACGTCAGATCCCAATAAAACACATTGAAAGTTGTGGTGGCAGCATGACAAAATGTTCAGGCACCAAGAATACTTCCAGGGTATTTTATTTGGGCCGGTCATGCCACTTGCTAATGGTTGCTATATGGATGACTGAGCGCATTGTGAAGGCTGATTATTGCCTGCAACTACATGCAGCGTCATTCAGCTGTGCCTTTTGATCAAGGGACCACCCCCGTGGGTTAATCATGACAATTTAAGAGAACGCTTCACAATTCAAAGTACGATGACGAAGTGCTTTAGCAAATTGCACTGTAGCGTTTCGTGTCTGATTAATGCAAGTTGTTGGGAGCATTAGACGGTTGTCTAAGTTCCTTTATTGGCACGTCAGACAGCAGAAAACGGGAAAACGTGGCTGTGATGTAACAATAGCTCTATGGCCGAAACTTCCAAGGAAAGTTGGAGGGCAGGGAAGCAAAGTAGCAGTTTTCTGGCAACGACCTCTACTAAACAGGATGGTGCTACTACTCCCGCAGCTTGATCCTCTATCTTCCTCAATTCCATCAGAGGGGACGAGGAGGCCAAGAAGCGAGGAAAGCCACGCAGCCGCCCACAACAGCCCAGGTCCCAGCCAGCGGTGCTCCGCTCCACTCGTTTTCACTTCAGCCCCAGCCGTGATGGCACTGTGGAACACTTTACTCGCCTGGATGACTTTCTGTTGGACACGTTGAGGCGTACACAGTGGAAAGAGAGAGTGATGTAGTCTGCAGGGGTAACAGGAATGCCACTGCAGATTGCCATTGTGGCATAGTTTCCCACTTTTCGCAGCTGAAAACGGGGAGAGGAGTTATGCAATTACAGTGGACTGTATCTTGGAAGGAAAAGGTGACGTTAGATGGATGAAATGTTCTCACACTAAGAATGTAGCCAGCCTCTTTCCCCCCCTCACATGTGTGGATATGTGTGTTGAGCTTCTCTTATGTTGCTGAACAGGTTTGTTAAAAGAATTTCGAGTTAACTGTATGTGTCTTATTGGAGTTGCGTTGCTATTGTGGTTCTTTGTACCTTGTCTTTGTTCAGGGTCAGGTTTGGTTGCAGGGCAGGCTCAGTTTAACGTCACTGTTTTCTTCAGGTTCTTGGGTTACTGTGACTACATTTCTTTGGGCTTAAATCATTTTTAAAGTTAGTTTCCTGGCTGTCTTTCTATAATAATTACTGTAATGTTATAGATGTATCCATCTTGTTGTGACGGACATAAAAAGTATTTTTTTGTGTCTTTAATTGTCTGTGATTGTTAGAAAACTCAGTGATATGCATCAAGAAAACTGATGTAGTTATTAGAAATGCACCAATTATTTAACCAAAAAAGTTAAGAGTCGGACAATTTTCCCTTGATTGCCTGTAACCGGTGATCAGCAGGTCAAATACTAAAAATATTAATATTTTCTCCCCATTGAGTAAATGCATCATAACTCTTAATTTCTCACCTTTTTTGTTCCATAACTCATTAACAAAGAGCATGTACTTTGAATTTTTTTTTATTCTGACAAAAGATTAAAAGTCAGATACATGTATTCATGGAACATTAAGCTCATCATTCATTAGGCTATCAGCTTATAATGTGCTGCTGAATTTGAAACTACCACTTTCAATTAAAGAACTTGCAAACCTTTTTATTGCTAAAATGTCTGATATTTTTTAGCCTCTCTATAAATTGTAAATTTTCTGTATATTTTTTGTTAATTGCCGAACATCAAATTAACCCAGGTGTGTTTATCACCCGCTCATTCCTTCTCAAATTCTCGATTCTTGACGAGATTGCTCTTTCGCTTCCTCACACCGGCCGCATGCAAAGATAATGGATCCATATCTGATTGAGACTGTTATTTTTAACTTGGAAAGTACAGTATTTTTTTTTCCTTGGTAACCCTTTTTTCTTCTATTTTTTCCCCCTCAATAAAGATGATGTACTGGTGTATTCTGTTACTGCTGTTCCTTTTCTATTTGTCTAAGTCTTGGAAATTACAGCTCTGTAGAAAGGTATTAAAGGATATTCCTGGCAGTTCAGGGTTCCATGATCACTTCGCTTCCAATGACTTAATAATATTTGTGTTATGTGACCAAGAGAAGTCTCATCAGATTTGAATATTACATAAGTGGATTTGTTAAGGTTTAAGGAGCAGGCCAAGGAGATGTATTCCTGTGGTTGTAAGTCGGTGCGCAGCTTTTGCAGACCTGGGTTTGGTTTCTGAAATTCCCCTCTTCTGCCTGGTTGCATTTTTCAGTCATGAAGTTTGTCCCTGTAAGAATATTTTTTAAAAAGGTCACCTACTTTTGAAGGAAATTGGTTGTTAATGATTTACACAGCATATTTTGACAATCAAGCCGTTCCCGTTTCTGTGACACGTCCAAACTAATTTCTAGGGGAAAAAAAGTTTTATTGCCTGGAAAATATACTAATTAGCTCTGTCTGTATTTGATAGTTTCTGTATCTTTGACCTTATATATTAGGGGTATATCAGCTGAACAAATAGAAAATAATTATTTAAGCAAATCTGGGCCGATTATCGGTACACCTCTGGTAACATTAAAGTAATTGGGTGCACCAATAAGTTGATCGGCCAAATTTTCTCAATTTTGAAAGACAAGTGATCTTGTCTTATCTACCTCAAATCTTATCTACCTCTAGTCTGAAAATGAGCCACTGTCCTCTTTAGCAACAGTTATCCCACTGTAGCCCAACTTAGCAACTTTATTACTATATTTAGTGACTTTTCAAACAAAAAAATCAATCACAATCCTCAGGTTAGGCTTTTTAAAGATCAGTGATTGGCCAGTAAACTGCAATCGGAGCCCCTCTGAAAGTAGTGGAAGAGCTAGGCCTAGCCAGTAATCTTCACCATGTTCCCTGTGTGTATTGGGATGAATAGCTTCATGTCTGCGAGCTCGTCATGCGTGGAAGCTCCAGCTCCAGCGCTCTGCTAATATTAGCCCCCCATCTGCTGCGGGCCCGGTGATAATGATCTACAGAGACCATGTGCAAGACTAAACACTGGAAACGGATCAGGAGACGCTTCAGACATCAGATGACACGAGATGAAGAGCAGCTCGACTGGTACGCTTCTCTGCAACAACTTGGAAGTCCGCGCTGTCACCTTCACTCTCCTTTCAGGCGTTGTGTCCAAGAAAACGCCGGGGAAGGAGTGGAGAGGGGAAAAGGAAGCCCCTTTTGTTTATGGAGTAACAATGTTGCGCGTGAGATGGGAGTCGAGACGTTCAGACAAACAGGCAGACGAAAGGTTGGGGAGCGAGGGGGAGTAGCCGGTGGGAGTATGTTCCCTAAAGATGCCTCAGACTGTCTGGTGGTGCTGGGTCAGTGCGTACGACTGGAGGAACCAGGTGGACAGGAAAGGGAGGTTCAGCACACGGTCAACCTGAGCTAGAGGCCTGAATAGATTTGTTTAGGTTCACACAGAGTTACAGTTTTACGCTAGGAGACGAGTGGCTGGTTCTCTGAAGGGGCTCCTTCCTCTTGTTAAGCCGCGCTTCCATGTAGTTTAGACTAAGACATGGACGGGAATGGAGGATTATTAGCAGCCAGTCGTGTTAGTTCCCACAACCCCACTTCCTCCTCCTCATAGGCTCCGGCGTAATGGTTAACCGCAGCGCAGCAGAATAAAAGGAGTCCCTACTTCCCCACAGTGCTCAGTTCCTTTCCCATGATTCCTTCTTCTTCTTTTTTTTTATTTTTTGTCTTAGTGGGTGTCAAAGCGACTGCAAAAGTAGCAGTATTTTTTCGGATCACAGGAAATGAAAGAACTTTCTTACTTTCATCTTGACTTGATTGCTGCCATGGCGACGCTCCCTCCTCTCTCTCTCTCTCTGCCTGTCTCCCTTAGATGTCACGTGACGGTTCTCTCCCCAGGTGTTTGGCCTGCGCCTGGCAGCCTTCATTGATTCGTCCGCACAGTGAGACTCTTTGTGCGTCGGCCTGGGAGAAACTCTCTGCCCATCCTCTCCCCACAGGTGGGGACGTTAACTCCGGTCGCACTGTTGCTGCTGTCGCCAATCAGAAATAGTTTTTGATTAAAGACGGCGAGGGAAGGAACTGCGTCAACGCGGGGCTGATCGTCGGCTGTTGGGTTCGCTCGGTTCTGCTTTCCCAGCTGTCCTCTGGGAAGCGGTTCTGTTTGGACCCCAGTGTGAAAAGCCATTATGTGATTTAGTAAGGGAGAGAGTAGCAAATCCCCCCTTTTTAGCTACTTATAGTTGTATTTCTGCTTTGCCGCTGACCAAGTTGCTTTCACGTTTGACAATATGCAATTGGAACCAAAAGCATTGTTTTGTTTTTGCTAACTTTTTTTCATTCCTGCCATCATGATGAATGTCTTTAAGCCAACGAAAACAACAACATTTTTTCACTTTTGGTTTCATTGTGACTTCAAATATCTTTGCCACTCAGTGGTCTTCCTGTTGTCTGCGCCCCGCCATGACTCCCTCCCCATCTGCCCTCATCCCCATCCGTCCACGCTGCGAGCGGAATGAGAAACGCGGGCAGCACAGAGATACCCTTCTCTCAGCTTTGCCTCAATACTTGCCGTCACTATGACAACAGAGGATTTTAGAGGGAGGAGTGCGGGGGTCTGGGGTGCACAGGGCATTTTGAATTAGCGTCTGCCTTTTTTTTCTTTAGGTGGTAGCAGGGAAGAAAGTTACCCATCTTGAGTGTAAAGGCATAAAGTGACCTTATTGTTTTGTACAGTAATCATATTTTTCTTGTTTTGTAATCCAGGGGCTGCAATTTCTGGAGGGAGAGGTTATGCGATAGAGCTGCACAGCATATCGAATCACATTTGTCATTGCCAAGGACTGTTCAGATACAGTACTTGGCAAGATATATTATTTCAGGTGCTGTGCATTCATACAGTACTTGCCAACAATAACATAACACCTTGGTATCAATTTTGGGGACTAAGATAAGAAAACTCTTGCAGAAAAATGTTGTCACTGCAATGAGGGCACAAAAGAATAGCGAGGAAATATTGCTTAATCACTAGTCAATATTATGATCACAACTAGCAGTGATGCGCACACGTCTGCTAATGCGCTAATAGCGGAGCTAGTTTATCATTTGGTGCGTTAGCCAACTTTGAAAACATTTAGCGCACTTCCTCCCCAAAATAAATTTTTCTGGATAAATTCTAAAGTGCTAATTTACTTGCATGTTCTTTAAGCTTTCAGTTGAATAAAGTTTGACATCTGTGTTGAAGGTCTGGTTGGCCACTGTTAAGAATTTGTTGCTGTATTTAGAGACTTTTCAGACTAAAAAAAAAAAAAAAATCAAAATCGGCTTTTTTTTAATTCGGCAAGTTGGGCTTTTTAAAGATCTGTGATTAGTTCGAAAACTACAGTCGCTGCACACATAATTATGCAGTGATTTTGTAAGCCAACCTATCGTATTACTCTTTGATTAAAGTTTGTTTAATTAATATTGTACTGTAACAATTATATTCCCCTCTGTGATAGTAATCCAGTGTGCTAATGACTGTAATTGTAAGTCTGTGCCATTTAGCTAGTTAGATTAACAGGAATCATTTTTCAACTAAAACCTGGCCACTGCAGGTATCACCTAGCTGTTAACTTTAAGCTAATTGTGTAAAAAAAATCTTACTTCTGAAAGTATTTCTTTGTAATTACTCCAATGCTAAATATTCATAAATGTTTTAACTGCTCTTTAGAGGCTTCCTTTCTGCTGAAGTCAACACTCTTGAGTGTTTTACTGGTTTTTAGCTCTGTAACTCTGCCCCTTGTATGTTTTCATAAGGAGTTTATTTAGGTATAATTGTAGTGTTGCCTTCCTGCTGTGTGGCTAGCTTAGGGCTGCTAATGCATTCACAGGAGGGTCTGCATTTTTTCCCTCCACTTTAGTTTGATTTAGACTGAGGTGGCTGCTCTTTGCTTCTTCTTCCGTGTTTAATTGTCTTTTTTTTTTAAGTGTATTGTGGTCTTGCCATTAGGGGTCCATTTCTGCACAGGAGTTGGGATTTGTCAAGCTAATTTTTGCTAAAATTCAACCAAAATCAACACCTGAATTATCTAGAATTTTTTGTAATCTTTATCTCGTCAGTGATTTGTGACTAAATCTACAACCTTCTACTGATTTCCACACCACCAATCATCTCAGACAAACGCAAGGCTTTAGCTCATTCCCTTATCTGTGTCGACAATGAATGAAATCAGTGGAGTTGGAGAGAAGAGCAAGGTGTCTCTGCACCGCCGAGCACTTGCCCGCACGCTGCGGGCAAGTGCTCGCCTGCGTGTTCGCGAGGAATGCGACAGAAAGTGATGCATACCAGATGTTTGAGAAATGAGGTGGGTTTCACTGGAACGTAACACATTCCCAGGGATGTTTGTGGAAAGATTCTTCCTCATCTGACGAGCATGTTCTGCAACGCCGCCGCCGCCTCCCCGCCACCCTTACCCCCAACATGGCCGTGCAGCCCGCTTAGTCGACTGTTTATCCGTCTGCCTCCGTTTCTTTAATCTCGCTCGGGAGTTGCGCTTTAGTGGGATTTTTACACCGCTTATGTGTAAATATTGACACGAGTGAAGTTGGTGATGTTTGTGGACATGGTCCTTTAAGAAGTATGAGAGCCAGCACTGTTTCAGGTCCAAGTTAAAGTGATTCAGAGTGACATTTGACATGGTGTTAGTGTCTGGGTATGTGTGGCATGGAGCGCAGGGCCAGAGGAAAAGGCAGGGACTCATGACTGAGTATCTTAAGCTTAAACTTGCTACTTTGGAAATGTGCTTTGAGCATTTATGTTGGTAAAACAGTGGAGTCTTGCTTGAAACGTCTCCCTGACCCGTCTGTTGTGTTCCTTGATCTTTCTGATGCTGTTTGTTGATGAAGCTTCTCTAATAAGGTTTTGAGACCTTCACAGAACAGCTGGATTGATGCTGAGATAAAATGTTCACACAGGAAGACTCAATTTACCAGCTAAAACCCTGTCTCCATTGTCAAGTGTCACTGTGCGCAATCCCAGTCCTCAAAGACCATTGTTCTGCAACTCCTAGATGTCTCCCTGGTCCAAAATATTTTAATCAACCCAAGGTAGATGAACTACCTTGGGTTTGTCTCCAATGGGAAGGCGTTCATTGTGGGTTGGCTCGTTCAGTTGACGACGTTTACGTTCTACTTGGGGAAGAACAGCGTAATGCCGCTACCTTAGAGAAAAGGCAGTTGATCATGGGGTTGAGCATTTATCATATTGTTTATCATTTATCGTGATATATTTCTTATGATAATTTTGATTTATCGTTGTCTCGATAAATTCCAATTAATAATGTTAAAAAGCCCCCAAAAACTCTCTGTGAAACTTTATTGTAGGAATGATTCATTTTGCTATTTTCTCAATTTTGTTCAATGAGTATAAATAAACATCAATACATTTGAAAATATGCTTAAATGCAGTTACTGTGTGTGGTTTAGTGATACAAATCATATATCGCTCACCCCTAGTTGGTCACACAAATTTTGTTTGTTGGTGTAAAGGTGCATTTTTCAGGTTTTTATTCGTGAAAAAAATGTAGTTTTGGTCCATTAATTTGTTTTAAAGGAGGTGTACATGATTCATCACTATAAACACCTGGTATTTATTCATTTTCTTCACCAAAAGATAAGCAGGAGTGATGGCCTGCTAATCTGTTATCAAGTGACGGCGAGCAAAGTTTCAGAGGTACAGACGATAAATAATCCAACGTTATTACTGCCAACAACAGCTGGACTGTGAGAACCAGTTTATACAGCCTAAAAGCAGCAACATGTGTCAGGTATCATGTAGACCTTACGGGTGAAAAAAGGTGAAACAGCAGCGATTCGTGCCGGTGAATCATCCCAGCTGCAGGTTCAAGAGTTGCCGCGCAGATGCTACAATCGGGGAAAATCTTTTTCAGGGTTTCCCCCAGTGTTTTATAAGCCTGGCGGGCCACCAGGCTTTACTTGTGCCCCTACCAGGCTAAGCATTGCTTGTTTATTTTAAGTCTTTTTAAAATGTTTGCATCGTTGGTGTTCAGATATTAATTTTCCAATCTTTCAATAACACATAATTATTGATTGATATTTTCAAATTTCCTGTCAGCTTTTAACTCAAAAACGCAACGAGCTGCTGGAAGAATGACTGTCCTGGCACCCAACCACCAGGCTTAGCACGTTTTCTGAGGGAAACCTTGCTTTTGTAGCGGCTCATCTTGTTTTTTCTTTGTTTTTTTTTACCATGGTTTGTTTCAATCTTAGGCGCTTTGGAGCCTTCCCAGTTTCAAAAGAATATGATTAAAGAAAACCACTTACTCCTTTCATAAGTCTGTGGTGACGCTTTCAGAGTGCATCATCTCTTTAGAACCAGGAAATTCAGACGCGTTGATAAGCCAAACCACTTAAGTTTCTCAGTGGGACTTGAGGGGGGAAAAAAACAAAACGTTTCCAGTGTTTCTGACTCACTGGCTGTAACTCTGAGCCCCAGACACCCAGGTGGCCGGTGAGCTTCCTCATCAATCCATATTTTTCACCGGTGGGGGATGTTAGCAGCTCTGCTCCGTCACCTCGGCAACCGCTTCTACATTACTTACAGTAGAGAGGCAGGATCAAACTCTTTGCTGCAGGCTAGCTGGTTGTGATGGAGAACTGGAGAATGTAGATTTTTTGTTAGATTTTATTTTTGTGAAAAAATAATTTAGTTGGAGCAAAAATAACCTCCTTTAATTACACAGTTTCATATCAATACCAATGAAAGCAATGCCAATGCTTTCATTCTGGAACCTAATGATTTTGATTTTTTTTCTTTCTCTTCTAGTCCTGTGTGCCAAAAACCTGGCAAAGAAAGACTTCTTCCGTAAGTAGCCAACTTTTGCAACTGCTTTGTTTAAACTTCTCTGCTTAGATTTCTGTTTCATTCATCTCTTTGAGGTGTTGCCTTTTTAGACTTGTGGAGATTCGACATGAACACTGTGAAGTCGTCTCCGTCCTAGGAATGAGACGCTGAATTTAAACTCTGGCGTAGACAATGACGGCTCTCCAGGGTCTACATATTTTTCCACTGTGTGGATCGCCTGTGTCCTACAGGGTTTTGTCTCTTTAAATTACATCATCTTAATTCTGATGTCGCATAAACAGGTGTTCTTCCTGCTAAATCTTGAAGATAAACTCATCTTTTTATGGCGGTAACTCTCGAGGCACGACTTCTTCAAAATGCAGATTGCCTTGAAAACCCTCAGTTTCAAGAAAAAAACAAACTAAAATTAAAGAAAACTGCAGGCTTTAAATCTGTCCTGTTGCTCTCAAAATGCATCATCTCTGAGATTCAGATACACTGATATCCAAAGTTTGTCTGTTCCTGTTTGCTCCAGAATGGGTAAACTTTAACTTCATTAAAAAAATAAACGTATTGTTCTTAGCAAAGTCACCAGTAGCACAATTATTGGTGCCTCTAACATTTCATTGGAAATAAATGTAGAGGAACTTTGTGTTTCCTTTGACTAAATAATTGTGCAAAACTACAACGGAAACACTTTTATCGCATCACACAAGTCATGTGATCAACAACCAGATGTTACTACAGGCGGAAAAGTCAAAGTGGTGGACAGATGCATGTTTTTTAATGACTTATCGCTTAAACAAATTTATTCACGTGTGAATGGAATCACCTCAATTGCAAAATTGTGTTTTTTCAACATTACCAGAAAAACACATTTTGCGCATTTGTAATGGAAACGGCTATTGTGGGTTGTGAGTTTTAAATCAAAATCCAGTAGATTTGTATTGGGACACTGAAAATGCATTGTCGCTGAATCTTCAATCCATGTCCACATGTCCTTAAAAAGTCTTAAATATTGCTAATATTGCTGCCAATATACCCCAGCTAGCTAGTTAGCTAGTTGTTAAATTTTTAAGGTAGTACTAGTGTAGTTTTTTTTTTCCTCTGGACTTTTCTGATAGGCATAACTTGAAGACCAATGTAAACATCTTCATTGCATTGCATTTTATGACTAATATTGAGGTTACCGCTAACT
>NW_015113716.1:36104-47235 GCF_001443285.1 Poecilia latipinna | reverse complement strand
GTAAGTGTAAATTTATTGCCAGCTGGCTGGTTTGTTTTCACCACTGGACGACTTTTGATGCCAACACATACGATGCTAGGTGCAATAAGACTTTTAAGCCAGGTACCACTGGGGTTAAGGGTGTAGAAAACCATACGCAGTGTGAGAAACATAAAACTGGGTCCACAGCTTTTGCTGTGCTTGATTCTAATGCAGCAAATTCTCCCAACCATCCCTTATGTTATTTGCTTTTTTTTTAATCTAAATCTCATTCAAGGTGGCATTAAAAAAAGGTCTTAAAAAGTCTTATTAGACTTGACTAAACCTGCAGATACTCTATGCAGGTTTTTTCTTACCCGTCTTTTTTTACAAAGTGTTATCAGCAGGGACACCAATAACCGTGACACCTAAACAGTTTTTTACTCTCAAAGTGGAATTAAGTAAAGTTTTATGAGCTTCTGCTCCAGAAAACTTTTTTTTTTTTTTCATGCGGTTGGCACAAGAAAGGGGACAAATACTGTGCCAAGTCGCCGTGGACAGCTTGCACTCTTGCAGACCAAACTTCCAGATACCTTCTTGTTGGGTGTTGGCAGAGTTTTTGTGTGTTTGGAGCAGGCTGTCATGGTGAAAGGGCATATAAAGTTCCTCCGCTCTGTTGGGTGGTTTTTGCCCCTCCCGTGTTCAGGAGCAGAGAATTCATTCACCCTGAAAGCTGTCGGGGGAGTTGCACCCACAATCTGGAGTTGAGTTGAATTCGGCCTTACACAAGTCACAAAATTAAGTCTCCTGCTCTGTTTTTTTGCACTTTGCAGCGTGTTGCACGCATATATAAGTGGATTTTTATGTTATCTGTATTGCTCATGTGCTGCAAAGCTGGCTACAGCTCTCTGTTCGCTTGGATGAAAATGCGGCAGAAAACAATTTCTGTTCAGAATGTCTCGTTTAGCGTCGTGTTTACTCGGCTCAATAAATCGAGATCTTAGCATCAACCCTGATGTTTACATTAGTCTGTGATCTTACAGCCTCACGTAGCACTGGATGACTCGGGTTTTCACTACACACATATGTTAAAAACTGAAAATTCTTAGTATCTGTTTCTTGTTTCTTTTGTTACAGCTGTAGACAATGTAATGCACATCAGTTTCTTTTAAGACTGATGCATTATGTTCGTCTTAAAATGTTTCAACTAATGATGGGACTCAGTTAATTGCAAGGTCTGTAATTGATTAATCATATTTTAATTGAAGACTGTATATTGACAAAATAAGCAAAAATGTCAATTCAAAAAACCTTTTTGCTGCCAAATTATTGAATAAATACACATATGCGGAAGTTGCTTGCTGCTTGTGTGTCAGATTTACGGCCGTACCAGAAACGCAACACAAAGGTTCGAAATCTGTGTTTTTGAATTTTAAAAAAATAAAAATGTGATTAATTGAGTTAGACATCAAAATTAACGGATTAAAGTCCCAGCCTTAGTTTCAATTGTTGGTTCTTTAGACTAACTATAAACCGGTGCTGATGAAATGCATCAAACTTCGTCTTTCAAAGAACTTTCTAACGTTTTCTCAGGCTGTAGCCAAAGTTGAGTGTCTTTTATTACCATTTTGAGTGAAATACCAACACAAAGATGTCCGTAGCTGTAAAGTAGACAGAAAAGAGCACAGACCACAGGTTCAAGAGATTATCTTGCGAATGGTTAACCACAAAAGAATGGCAATGAGTCTAGATATGCAGAACTGCTGGAGTCAGGCCACAAAACACTTGCAGCTGTAATTGTAGTGAGAGCCAAAAGCATTGAGGCAGGGGAGTAGAATCTAAACATAAACTACAGATTAAATGCGTAAAACAAAAAGCATAATTTATTTTTGCACAACTTTTTTTGATGGTCTGTTACATAAACTCGCTTGATATAAAACATGTCGATTTTTGTAGTTGCAACAAGAGAAAATCTGAAATGTTCAGAGCATATAAATTTGGAGTGCGCCGATAAATCAGCCAGCTAATCGATTGGCCCAGATTTTCTTAATTTTGGGTGATCGTCAGTGGCACATAGTTGCATGATAAATCGAACTTGCGATCCACCTCTGTAAAGTCTGAAAGTCAACCGCTGTCGACTTGTGCTCTGACATGAGAGCGAGCTGACTGATGGACCTGACATCAGGTCCGGTTTGCACATGCAGGGTTAGCAATAGTCAACCAACTGTTGACAAATTAGCAACTTTTCAAATCCCCCCAAAAAATCGGCATTGACTAAAATTGGAATTGGCAGGTCAGCCAGAAAACTTCAATTGTTTCACCCTTAATATAAATACTTTTTTATCTTCTTAATACTTTTATTTATCCATATGTGTTTATAGTCACACTCTTATTTTTTTTCCTCCTGTGTCCTCCTGTAGACTAGCAAAGACATTTTGTGTCTTTGTGCAATAACAATAAAATGACTATTTTTTCATTCCAGAGTAAGTAAAATCAGCTGAACTATTTAGATGATTTCTACACCTTAAGAAAAGCTTTTTTGTTTTTTTTCAAATATTGAAACTTTTGTTGACGTTCTCCGGTGTCCCCCCCCTCCCCCCCAGGTCTCCCTGATCCGTTTGCCAAGGTTGTCGTGGACGGTTCAGGCCAGTGCCACTCCACAGACACTGTGAGGAATACGCTTGACCCCAAGTGGAACCAACACTACGATCTGTGAGTCCCAGTGGATTTATTTTTCTTTTTTTTTATTTATGACACTTCTGACATCTGTTTTCAGAGATAAAATCCCCTCTGACTTCCCCTTTTCTATCGGTTCATGCCTCACACTTTGCACGTCTGTCTTTATTTAACCTTAATGTGTCTGGGGCTAAGACGCTAACGGGACCTAATTGACAACAGACGAACGGAGTTCTGACATCTGGCTCCTAAGGTGTGTGCGGATCCTTTTTACGATGACATCACGACTGAGTCCAAAACTGTCCCCCGGAGCAGCACTTAACGAAGCGGAGACGGGCGGGATGCCTACAAACACCGCTTTCCTCCATTGACTGAAACACGTGCATGTCTTGTTGTACGGCGCTCCGCATTTTCTCCCCTCCCAAAAAGACGGTCTGCCCCGTCAGATAAAAAAAAAAGAAAGAAAAGAAAAAAAGCAACCTGGAAAAAAAATAAAATGAAAAAAAAAAGCGTGTGAGAGTGAAAGTTTCCAGCATTCGCCCCGATTTATCCAAACCGTCAATCGTGGCCAACAACGGGAGGCAGCACGTGTCTCAGTTTGTTTGGTTGCCGTGGCTACGAGACTCTCTCTCTTTTTCGCTCCCTCTTCTCTCTCTTGCTCTCGCTTTTTTTGCGAAGCTGTTAAAAGAGCAGCTCGTGTCGCGTCCGACAGGGGGAGGGAGGGGGAATGTCACGTGTGTGCCGTGGGACGTTCAGACTGGAGCGGAGGGATCGGCTCGCCGCGTTTTAACTCGTCCCACGGGTCTGACGATGCAGCCGGCTGGAGTTCACGTGAAGCCGTGATGCGTCTCCCATCAGTGTTTCACCGGCTGCTGGTGTTCACTCCTGCGGCTGGCTGAGGGATTCCCAGGTGCTGTCACATTTTTTTCTTTTTTCCTTTTTTAAGCCCCACAAATATTACATTTTATTTCCGGAAAATGTTAAACTTGTTGAGACATTTTTTTTCTTTTTCTTTTCTTTTTTTATTTTTGGATAGTACCATCTAAATTCTAAAGTAATGGCTTACGTCCTTTTATTATTGTTTTTTTTTGCGAAAAGTGATTTTGAAAAAGGGGGGAGACCACCACCCTTTTCTTTCCAAGAGATGTTTCAGGCAAATAAATTAATTTTGGCAAAGAATTAAAAAAATAAAATAAAATTAGGAAGGTGTATTAGGAATAAAATATTTTATTTTATTCTTCCCCTGTGTGTGTGTTATGCAAGGGTCCAGAGATTCTGAGTGTGTTTTTGTGTTTCCAGGCCTGTGGTGAGCCGCAGCCAGCAAACTGGCCCGTGAACTCTGACCCTTCAGCTATGTTGCAGGATGTGGCCGGCGTGCCAAAGATAGTAGACACAGTCTGGCTTCTTTTCTCTCACACTCAATCTTCCTGCACTGGATTTGTGTAAAAACGGATTTGTACAAAAAAAAAAAAAAAACAAAAAAAAAAACAAAAAAACTCAGGACGTTAAATAAGTTCAAACAAAATAGAAACCGTTTGTCAGTCGGTGACGGTTGCCCCCTCCAGATAATTTCTTCGCAGGCTGGCGTTCATTAGCTTAAAGTGTTTCAGCCACGCTCCTGGGAGTGTCCACTTTATCACATTAGGTTAATAAAGAGTCCTCCAGAGACTGTGTTAACAAACACTTAAGTGCCCGATGTAATGGAAAATTATGCACGCCCACTCATCCAGCCCGCTTCCTGTGACCATCTGAGCCGCTTGCTGAAGAGCTAAACTGCGAGCTGTTAATTCGCAGTGATATTTTTAAGCCAAATCAATACGTCTTGTCAACTAAAGCATTTATTTCTTCGTTTAATTAGTTTAATTTACATACTCCATTTGTTGTGCAAACCATAAAAATGATGTGAGAGCACAATTCAGCAATCTAAATGTGGAATTGTTTGCGTTGTTGTGCTGAAGCGAAACTAAATCCATTTTTAGTGCCTTGCAGAAGCTTCCATGTCCTTCTGATGTTTTACCACATTACAACTACAAGCTGGTTTTATGTGATGGAGCAACACAGTTATCAATGCTGCTTCATGGTGGCCAGCATCTTTAGAAGTAAAACTTTGAAAGCTGTGTTGTGAACTTGTGTTCAGCCCCTTTTACTCTGATGCCACTAAATAAAACAGTGGAACCAGCTATGCAGTCTGAAAAAGCTAAAAATAAAAATAACATGTTTGGATTTTTCTTATTTTCTCCTCCAGTGTTGAAAAAATGTTGTCTTTCTTATTTTCTTTTTTTCTTTCTTTTTGTCTTTCTGCTTCTCTCTTTCTGCCTGTTTTTCTTTCTTACCGTTTCTTTCTGCTTCTTTCTTCCTTTCTGACTTTGACTTTATTTCTGTTTCTTTCTTTTTTCTTTTATATTTCTGCCCGTCCTTCTTTCTTTCTGTTTTTCTTGCAGAAACTTTCTTTCTGTCTTTTTTCGATGAGTTCAGTCGACTGACATCCATGTTTCTGCAAAACTACAGAGACATGGCTGTCCACCTAAACCAACAGGCTAGAGAAAGAGGGCAGGAATAAGAGATCTCTGGAGGAGCTGCAGAGATCCAGAGCCAACATTAGGGAATCTGTTATGCAGGAACGCTATTGGAGCTTTGCTCTACAAATCTAGTCTTTTATAAAAAAGTGCCAAGGAGAAAACTGCTGTTGAAGCAAAAACTTTCAGTCTTATTAGCTGTTTTCCACAAGCCATGTAAGGGATACGGGGGGAAAGTGTTAAATAATGCTCCATGTTATTGTTTATAGCAGCATACTAACACTGTGAATCCACTCTTATCTTTTTGTTGAAATCTCTTAAAGGGGCAGTATCATGTAAAAATAAACTTTTTTTATGTTGTAATGTTATTCCCTCATCAAAAACAGACCTGGAGTGTTGCTTTCATTTTTCCAAGCATGTTTGAGAAATCATTCAATCTCCATGGCAACCATTCAGCTGTGGGAAACACCTGGGTGGACTTAGGGCCGCCTTCAAATCGCAGTTCCTCCTCGGAAAATCGTCCGTTTCCAAACTTCTGATTTTCAGCCATATAGAGCCCCAATCAGCTCCTTCAGACTAGCCAGCAGCAATTAGCAAACACCTGGTGGAGCTGCACATCAGCTGAGCTCATTATAGGAGCTACGTCTCGTTGAAACACTGGTGAAAACTGTTAAAGGAGCCATGTTGTTATGACTTCCTGACAACAGAGTTTCAGAAAGAACAGGAGCTTCTTAAAGAAACAGAAGCCCAATTTCAAGGTGTTGAATCAGGAATTAAAATTTCTTTTAAATCATATTTCATATACAGAACATCTTACAACAACTGCAGGAAATGTGGTTACTTGATTATGCTACAAAATGACACTTTGTTGCTGGAAAGCACAGAATACTGCCCCTTTAAAGTCTTGATAAATACAGTTGGGGGCTGAGAAGGGGTGTGAAAACTTCTGCAATGTACTGTACTGTTTATTTTTTCCAGCCTGTTTTCATGCTGCAGCCCTACAGAGAGACTGTCATAATTAACCATACAGTAGAGAATTATGGATCTAAAAGTGCCACTCCGAGAGAAATGTCAAGTTGTGGTGCCAACTTCTGAATACTAATTGCATAGGATTTATACTCCTTGCGTTTTTAAATCATATTCATAGCCTGATTTTCCTTTTACTGTGACCAGAAAAAACAACAACTTTTAATGTAATGGAAACGGTGCATCTAGTTCTAAAAATCTGCTGCCTGTTTTATGGTCAAGCTCACTTTTATCATCGGGACTCTGCTTGGTTTTATTGTCTACGACTGCGTTAAAATTCTTCGCCAGTCTAATGAGTTTTACAACACGAAGGGTGATCCAAACGACTGCTTTTTTTTTTTTTTTTTTCTCTCACTTACATCCACGTCCCTCCCATCGTGTCTGACACGACGGAGCGGCTCTCTTCCCATCGCACCCCAGACAGGCATTTGGCACGCGCTCAAAACGTCCAGACGTCTTACTCACAGCCCCATTGTTTCGGATCCCTCTTGGTGAAAAGCGGCGGCGTAATTACACGGGGGACGCGGCTCTGAAATCGCTCAGACGATTCGCTCTAAGCCGAGGGAGGGAGCCCACCCGAGCAGATGTGCCACGACAAGTTCAGATGGTGACTTCTTTTTTTTTTTTTTTTTTTTTTTTTTTTTTTTTTTTTCTCCTCGCAGCCCGGCCTCACACACTCACACACACACACGTTGGAGAACCTCATTAGAGCTCGTTAGAGCTAAAGTCCAGCAGCAGACAGACATAAACAATAAATAAACCCACTTTTTTTTTTTTTTTTGCGCTAAATGTGTCTTTCATTTCCAATATGTATCTTGGCTGCTGTGACTTGTTTGAGCTGCTGGCTGGAGTTTATTTATTTTTACTGACCCCAGAAGGCAGGTCGGTTGATTCGTTGTTGTGTCTGCCAACAGCAGTAGCCCGGGTAAGATGGCTGCCATGTTGGACTGTTTGTTTTTTCTTTGGTGTTACGTCAATTAGTTGCGGTGTTACAATAATTTTAGCTTTTATTGCTCCATTTGATTAATTGAAGTCATTTTTGTTTGCAATTTGAAATTTATTCTTCCGGAATTCCTCGAAAAAGTATTCATTCCCCTTTGGACGTGAAGGGATTTAAAAAGTGACAAGAAAATTATTGCTTTGTTTTTTTGTTTGTTTTCATTCTTAGCCAGCAAAAATCTGAAAAGTGTGGTGTGCATTTGAAATTACTGCTTTAGTTGCATCTCTACCTTCTTTCCACATTTAGGGACTGAATTCTTCCCTGTAAAAAAAAGGTTAGACTCAAAGGGATTGGATGGAGAGAATTGGTGAATATTTTTAAATCTGGACATTGATTCAAAGTTGCATTTATTTCTTTACTTTGACTTTGACTGGAACCTTTTATCTAAAGCTTTCATTGAAGTTGATTCTGATTTATTGGGTAGTCTACATTAACTCCTTGAAGAACATTTCATTTCCCCTGGGGTTTGATAAAGGATTTTTGGATTTGAATTCATTTGAATTTTATAAATTCCAATTAATAATGTTAAAACAAACAAACAAAACTGACAGTATTGTCAGAAATAATGATGAATTACTTTGGACTCCATTAATTTGGCAAATGTTTGAATTTTGACTTTGGGGTTCCTGGGTAAAGGCAGCGTGAGTACGCCACTCTTTTCGTTTATTCACTACTTTGCGTTGGTCCATCACATAAAATCCACATAATGTATAAATTTGTGGTTGTGACTTAATTAAATAGACTCTAAAGCTAATTACCATATTTTTCCCGTGGCAACCATTCATTGTGCAAAACGTCTGGGTGAACCTAGCTCCGCCTTTGATAACGAAGCTCCTCCTCAGCGATGCCGTTTCAAAGCTCCCGCTTCCCATGACACTCCCACTCAGCTCCTTCAGACTAGCCAGCAGCAATTAGCAAACACCTTGTAGTGTCCACACCACCAAGGTGGTAGGCTATGGTTAATGTTGGACCCTTAACCTTCGAAGCAACGTTGGTAAAAACATTGTTGAATTGTTAAGAGAGGAGCACTGCCGTGACGACTTCCTGAAGGCGGAGTTTCAGAAAGAACAGGAGCTTCTTAAAGAGACAGAGACCCAATTTCAATGCTTTAAATTACAAAGTCAAAATTCTTTGAAGACTTATTTGATACTTACAGAATTTTATAGGAACTGAAGGTAACATAGTTACTTAATTGTGCTGTACAAATGATACGATGTGGCTGGAAAACACATTACTGCCCCTTTAACAATTTCTAAATGAATACAACTTATACTCCAGTGCTTTTATATGTTTTTTTGTCTTCATGCCACATTTTTTCACTAATGCGACTGACGAGTCGAGAAAATACGGTAATGTCTTTCTCGAAGGGGAAATGACTTCTTTTGCCTCATCATGAGCTTGAACCTTTAGTTGGCCTAAAACCTTCCTGAATAAGCCTTTGGTTTACCATTCGCCTCAGAGTGCTGGTGCTGCAAGGCGGGCTCACAGATCAGTCACTGGTTCTTCTGTTAGCGTGTCCTTGATGAGGTACAGCTGGTGTGTCACCGAACAGCATTACGCTGCTGCTGCTGCTCTTTATCTCCCTTCCTACAGTCCCGTCCCGCTCTTCCTGCTGGGAACGTTATAAAAGACTCAAAGGGTTCACACTTTGCCTGTCATGCTCCGTCACACGCCAAGATGCTCAGGGCCAGATTTACACATTCGCTGGAAAATCCCCCTGAGCCGCTACACCTTCCTCTTCCGTCTCCGCGTCCCGAGTGTCGTCCTTGATGCAGAGCTTTGTTTGTGGCCCCTATTGTTGGGAGTCGGTCTGGTCGGAGGGGGCCCAGGGCATCCTCAGTGAACTTCATGATAGCTCTCGTGAACGCATTGTTGTCTGCCTTCATCCTAACGTTGTTTATGATTTGTAAGCAAACATCCGTTCTGCTCCCGTTTCACCTCAGGTACATCGGAAAATCGGACTCGATCACCATCAGCGTGTGGAATCACAAGAAGATTCATAAGAAGCAAGGGGCCGGGTTCCTGGGCTGTGTCCGCCTTCTGTCTAATGCCATCAACCGCCTTAAAGACACGGGCTGTAAGTATCAGTGACGCTTCAAAGTAGCAATTTGCCTCAAGACAACAGCAGTTTGGCCTTTTTCATTGCTTTTCAAAGTAGGTCTCTTTGGTTTCAAGTAGAACAATTAGCTTTATATGTTTAACATGTTTCCTGTGTTATATAAATATGGTGCAAAAATACCAAATAAATGATGCTAACTTTTAGAATTTGTAACAAAATCTAACACGATGCAGCTGAAAGATGATCATTACCTTCTCAGTGGTGGCACTGCTAGCTAAAAAGTTATTTTCGCTAACCCAAAAGCACTAAATACCAACGTTAGCTCTGCTAAGATTCATAGATGACCTGATCTCAATATGTTGAGGCACCAGTTACCATTATGAAAGCTTACTAAACAGGCATGAGCTGCTGTGAAATGAAACATGACATGCCACGCCCTTTCTTCACTCCAACATGGTCGTGGTTTTCTCCATGGCCATTTTGGCCAAACGCTTTAATTTAAGTTTCATCAGACCATAACGGGTATCCCAGGAACGCAGGTCTTTCTCTGTGTGCAAACTGTAGTCTGGGTTTTTGTTTCAATGGCTTCTTCCTGAACATTACAGTGGCTATAATGGTTATTGCGTACATATAAATATTTGAACAAGTAATATATATTGGCTGATTTCTCTTTTTTATTATTATTTTTATTTTATGCACACAGTTCAGTCAAATCAGAAGCTTACAAAGCCTTCCCATGTTGTAGAAAATCATTGTAATCTACACTTTTTACTCTTAGCAGTGAAAATGTCTCATAACATTTCTCAGATTATTCAGGTATTTGGCAAATATAGATGCTTATTATACATTAAATGTGGAGTAGCTCCATTTGTTTCACTTTTTGCCCTTAAACTGTTTCTTCAGTACTCTCTGCCATAGCAAACCTTTTCTATGTTCAAACACAATCGTGTTTTAAAAAACGGTTTAAACTTTTTATGCAGTTTCCTGCAAAGTCAGTGACATTGTGTCTTGATAGACGGCGTTTGTCAAAACCATGTTTACGCATCTGTTTTAATTTGGAGTCACTTCCTTTTCTGTCTCTAAGTTGACGTAAACAGCCAATCACACACATCACACTACAGCTGGGTGCTTATGGTAAATGGACTGAACTTATATAGCGCTTTTCTAATCATTTTGACCACAAACGAACAGGAGGAAGTTGAAATCAAACTTTCGATCCCAAGACAAGTACTTTACCCACAGAGCCACAGTCGACCCCCGCATCATATCGTTTATCGTGATGGATTTGTTGTAATAATTTTATCGCAATAAATTTCAATTAATAACTGTCGTTATTGTCATGATTGCTAGTTTTACTGTTTACTTCACTGCTTGTTCAATGAAAACGTCAATAAATTTGCAAATCCCTTCGCAGTTTAGCGATGCCAATCACACTTCTTTACGTGACTGGTGTCCCAAAGAAGCGAGATGCAAATGGGAATGATTTTCAAAAGCAGCTTTTGTGCTTTTGGGGCGATAATTGCTGTGACGCAAAGAGATAAATAGTTCTTATCGTCACTTTTATCGCTACTGCGATAATACGGCTAAATGTTGCCCACCCATAACCGAAACATCAATACAACGTCGAGGAGAAGTTGCAGATAGCGTCCCAATCTACTTAGTGCGTCTGTCAGCGGCCAAACTGGACTGTGAAAAGTCCTGTTTGGCCAGAACAGGAAGAGCCGCTCAGCATCGACCTGCAATTACAAAAAAAAAAAAAAAAAAAAGCCTCATGTCAGAAGCTAGCCGGGTGAACGAGACTGAGGCTTCTGCAAAACGTCTTCCTCTAAAGGCCAGGGCCGGACAGATTTAGCTGACAACACGGCAGCAGTCTGGAGGTTGTGTTTTGAGCTGGTA